>NC_069503.1:992079540-992329540 GCF_027579735.1 Bombina bombina
AGGGGTCTTCGATTCCGCTGGATGTCTCAGACAGATTATCTGCTGAGGATGACAACTCCAAATTATCAGAGGATGTTGGAATTGGCTACGTCTAGGCCTCCGTCTGCAGATTTCAAATTTAGGATGGAGCATTTGTGTTTTCTGCTTGTTACGCTGGAGGTTCCGGAACCAAAACTCTCGGAGGAACATTCGATCCCTAAACTGGATAGGGTTTACGAGGACAGGGTAGTGCCCCAGGCCTTCCCGGTTCCTATCAAAATGGCGAACATTATAAAGAATTAATGGGAGAAACTGGGTTCGCCCTTTTCTCCCTCGTCTTCTTTTAAGAAGTTTTTCCACATTCTGGACACACATATCGAACTGTGGGGAACCGTCCCTAAGGTGTATGGTGCTATCTCCACACTCGCTAAGAGAACGACCATTCTGCTTGAGGATAGCTCCTCTTTTAAGGAACCCATGGATAAAAAGATGGAGTCCATGTTGCGGAAGATGTTCCAACTCACAGGGTTTGTTTTCCAACCGGTGGCGGCAGTCGCTGTGGTTACCTACTGGTGTGACGCACTATCAGCAATGGTCAAGGTGGAGACTCCCCTCAATGAGATTCTAGAATGAATCAAAGCCCTAAGGGTAGCGCATTTGTTCATTTGTGATGCTAGCATGCAGATTATTCGCCTGATTGCTAAGAAATCAGGGTTTTCTGTTTTAGCCCGCAGGTCTCTGTGGCTAAAATCATGGTCTGCCGACATGTCTAAGTCTCGCTTGATTTCCCTACCATTCAAGGGGAAGGTTTTGATTGGCCCATCTTACCTCAGGATAAGAAGGCCAAACCTATGGTATCTACTTTTCGTCCCTTTCGTGCGGACAAGTCTCAGCGCCAGCAGCCGGCCGCAAAATCTGAGTAATCCAACGGATCTTGGAAGCCAGCAAACTCTTGGAACAAGTCCAAGCAGAACAATAAGCCAGCCGAGTCAAAGTCAGCATGAAGGGGCGGCCCCCGACCCGTCCTTGGATCTGGTAGGGGGCAAACTATCTCTTTTTGTGGAGGCCTGGAAGAGAGACATTTCAGACCCTTGGGTCCTGGAGGTCGTCGCCCAGGGGTACAGGATAGATTTTAAATCGTATCAGCCCAGAGGCAGGTTCCTCCTCTCAAACGTCTCTTCAAGATCAGAAAAAAAAGACGCCTTCCTGGGGTGTGTGAGGGATCTCTCATCTGTCGGGGTAATCATCCTTGTCCCTCTGGCAGAAAGAGGTCTGGGGTATTATTCAAACATTTTCATGGTCCCAAAGAAGGGCATGTTTCGTCCAATTCTGGACCTAAAGGCCCTAAACAAGTTTTTGTCAGTTCCATCGTTCAAGATGGAGACTATCTGGACAATTTTGCCCCTGGTTCAAGAGGGGCAATTTATGACTATATGCTTACCTTCATGTTCCAATCCACAAGGATTACTTCAAATTTCTAAGATTCGCCTTCCTGGACCAGCACTTCCAGTTTGTGTCCCTTCCGTTTGGTCTGGCGACTGCCCCAAGAGTCTTTACAAAGGTTCTGGGAGCTCTTCTCGCTGTAGCGAGAGCCAGAGATATTGCAGTGGCACCGTATCTGGACGATATCCTGGTCCAGGCTCTTCTTCTTTGGTCCCACGGGTGGAAGACAAACAAAGGAAAGAGTTCATTGGTCCCCAGCAAAAGGGGGTAAAGTTCCTGGGTACGATAATATATTCTTTAGCAATGAAGATATTTTTGACAGATCAGAGATGTTGCAAGCTTGCGTCCAACTGTCTAGCCCTGCAGACATTCTCCAGGACATCTGTGGCCAGGTGCATGGAGGTAATCGGGCTCATGGTATCCAGCATAGATTCGCCAGGTTCCATCTCAGCTGTGCATGTTGAGACAATGGAACAGCGATCATTCAGATTTGTCCCAACAGAAATCTTTGGACAGACCGGTAAGGGAGTCACTATCTTGGTGGATCCGACTGGGGCAGTTGTCTCAGGGGACATCCATCCTGAGACCATCCTGGGACATTGTAATCATGGATGCAAGTCTATCAGGATGGGGAGCTGTTTAGGGTGCCAGAAAGGCACAAGGCAGATGAACTCTAGAGGAATCGAGTCTACCTATAAATATTTTGGAACTTCGAGCGATATTCAACGCTCTGAGGACTTGGCCCACTCTGGGGTCGTCCCAATTCATCAGATTCCAATCAGACATTACCTTGGTGGCTTACATAAAAAATAGCAATGTGGGAAGTATCTCGGATTCTGGAACGGGAAGAGACTCCCAATTGTTCGCTCTCAGCGATCCACATTCCTGGTGTGGACAACTGGGAAGTGGATTTTCTCGGCAGACAGACGTTTCATCCAGGGGAATGGTCTCCCCACCCCGAGATGTTTGTGGAGAACTGCAGCAGATGGGGGATGCCGGAGATAGATCTCATGGCGTCCAGACTCAATTGCAAGCTACCCAGATATAGGTCGCGATCCAGAGATTCCCAGGCGGAACTGATAGACGCCTTAGCGGTACCCTGGGCTTTCAACCTAATTTACATATTTTCAAAGTTGCCTCTTCTACCTCGGGTAGTGGCCCGCATCAAGCAGGAGCAAGCTTTGTCTATTCTGTTCAATCATGGCTGCGGAGGTTTGTTGATCTAGTGGCGATGTCGTCATCTCCGCCGTGGAAGTTACCTTGTCGCAAGGATTTGCTAGCCCAAGGTCCCTTTCAACATCAAAATCTCGATTCTCGGAGGCTTACAGCGTAGAGATTGAACGCCTAGCCTTAGCCAAGAGGATTTTCAGAGAGAGTGATTGACACTCGTTCAGGCCATGAAGCCGGTTACTAGACGCATCTACCACAAGTTGTGGAGGACCTACTTGCCCTGGTGTGAGGAACGAGGATATCCCTGGCATAAGGTCAGGGTATCCAGGATTTTGGCCTTTCTCAGGACAATCTGGATAAGGGTCTTGCCGCCAGTTCCCTAAGGGGACAGATCTCGGCTTTATCTGTACTGTTGCATAAGAAGCTTGCGGAGCTTCCTGACATTCAGTCTTTTGTTCATGCTCTGCTTAGGTTTAGACCTGTCTTCAGGAATCTGGCTCCTCCTTGGAGCTTAAACTTGGTTCTTAAGGTTTTGTAGAAGGCTCTGCTTGAGCCTATGCATACCCTGGACATTAAGATTCTCTCTTGGAATTGTTATTGGCTATTGCATTGGCACGCAGTCTCTTGAGTTGGCGGCCTTGCAATGTGAGCCTCCCTACTTAGTTTTTCATGCTGATAAGGCTGTTCTTCGCACTGGCTTGGGATTCCTTCAAGAAATAGTAGTTCCTTCTTTGTGTCCTAACCCTTCTCCGAAGGAGAGGTTACTTCATAATCTGGATGTGGTTCGGGCCTTGAAGTTTTATCTTCAGGCCACAAAGGATTTCAGACGTCGTCCTTTTTTTGTTGTGTACTCTGGAAGGCGCAGGGGACAAAGGGCCTCTGGAACTTCTCTATCTTTTTGGTTGAGGAGTATGATCCGTCTGGCATATGAGATAGCAGGACACAAGCCTCCTCAGAGGATTACGGCTCACTCGAGTAGAGCTGTGGCCTCTTCTTGGGACTTTAAGAATGAGGCTTCTATGGAGCAGTTGTAAGGTGGCCACCTTTACCCTCCCCGTTTTTTTTCATTCAGTGTCCTCTAGAGCTTGGGTATTTGTTCCCACAAGTGATGAATGAATCAGTGGACTCTCCTCCCATTAAGATGGAAAACATAAATTATGCTTACCTGATAATTTAATTTCCATCTGTGGGAGGAGAGTCCACTGCACCCGCCCGTTCTCCTGTGGACGGACCTAAATTTATTTTTAATCTTCTGGCACCATTTATACCCTGATATTTCTCCTACTGTTCCTTGTTCCCTTGGCAGATTGACTGGGGGATGAGGGGAGTGGGGAGTTTAAGCCTATGGCTGGAATGTCTTTGCCTCCTCCTGGTGGCCAGGTTCTTATTTCTCACAAGTGATGAATGAAGCAGTGGTCTCTCCTCCCACAGATGGAAATGAAATTATCAGGTAAGCATAATTTGTTTTTTTGAACTATATAAAATTCCTACAGATTAGACCAAATAGAACTGATTAACTTAGTTTTAGGGGGGGAAGTAATATTTCTTAACACATATGTATATTGGATTTTCTGTTTGGTATTGTGATAACTATTCATCCTGTTTATGCATATTAAATACATGTTCATCACTTTTGGAAGAGTTGAACACAATTGCAAAAATATAGCAGTTTAGGTATACAATAGAGTTGTGCAGCCAAGAAATAGTTTTGTTCCGAATCTTCGGGGACATTCGTTTCCCCAAATATTTGCTGGCTACACTATTAAGTAATCTTTTAATTTTAAAACAAAACACATTCTGATATTTAGTTAAACATTTACATTCGTTTGGTGAAATGTTTCAAAGCTACAGGTGAAAAGTTCACCAGTATCTACAATACTTACCCGATCCTCTTCTTGCCAGAGCCTTGGCCGTGCAGGTCCTGGGAGCCGAGCGCGCAAAGCCTCCTGTTAGCGAGGCCAAATCTCTAGCAATAAGAGGATCGGAATAGCGTGCTATCCAGAACAAATTAGGGGTAAGTATTGTACCCCTAAAAAGTAATTAAAGAAAACAAATTAATGCTGATGAATTTAGTCAGTATTTTCTAATTTTCTTTAAATTTTGCTGGTGCTTTCATCCAGATATTTGCTTACGAAAATGAATATATGATTTTCTTTCCGAATGTAATCTTGAAAAGCCTGGCAAAATTCATGTTCCTGGTCGCCTTTGGTGTGTGGCCAATTGGGGAAAAAAATTAAAGGATCTTTTTCTGTAAACTAACCAACCATTGTTTAGAATGTTGCAGGCAAAGGTACTTAAAACAATTACCTTATGCTGCTGTTTACCATCTTTCTTGTAGAAATTCACTTTTTTTTTTTTTTTTGCATTTAGATATTTGTGGCATGCTAAACAACAAAACAAAAGAAAGCACTGCCATTTTTGTAGGTACTTAAGAGACAAAGCACTGCAATAAATGTTTTTAATATTGGTGCAAAAGACTGTAATGGCTAAATGAATTGGGACTTCTAGGGTGGCAGAACTGTTTGTGTAATGTTAATTACCAACAGCGTATGCTGTCGGTATAAATCTACCCCAAAGTCCCTTTGAGGAGCTGCAGAGAACCGCTGGTCCCAAGCAGAAACTACCACTCAGCAGAGACTACTGCTGCTGATTGAGTTTCAGAGTCTCCAGTGTTAAAATAACATGCTGTCATGAATTAGAGCAGGTATTTTGTCCACTATAATGGGTTGTGATACTGGAATTAAAAATACCTGCAAACAAGGTTGCCAGCAGTCTTCCATAAAAATACTGGACACCCTGTAGGTGAAAGGGCATAGGTGGGAGATGGGTCACACGATGGCTCCCCACGAGCGCTATCTTTGACACTGCCTTGTATATTTTCCACAACTGAGCAGTCATTTTATCTTGTCTGCTAGTATTTTTTTCCTCTTTGGCTACAAGTAACGCAGGCACACAATATTGCTTTGACTCCCAAGAGGAGCACACACAAAGCACCCACATGACTGTGAGTAACACTTGTTTCTTTCATGTAATTAGCAAGAGTCCATGAGCTAGTGACGTATGGGATATACATTCCTACCAGGAGGGGCAAAGTTTCCCAAACCTCAAAATGCCTATAAATACACCCCTCACCACACCCACAAATCAGTTTTACAAACTTTGCCTCCTGTGGAGGTGGTGAAGTAAGTTTGTGCTAGATTTTTCGTTGATATGCGCTTCGCAGCAGGCTGGAGCCCGGTTTTCCTCTCAGTGTGCAGTGAATGTCAGAGGGATGTGAAGAGAGTATTGCCTATTTGAATTCAATGATCTCCTTCTACGGGGTCTATTTCATAGGTTCTCTGTTATCAGTCGTAGAGATTCATCTCTTATCTCCCTTTTCAGATCGACGATATACTCTTATATATACCATTACCTCTACTGATTCTCGTTTCAGTACTGGTTTGGCTTTCTACTACATGTAGATGAGTGTCCTGGGGTAAGTAAGTCTTATTTTTTGTGACACTCTAAGCTATGGTTGGACACTTTTATATAAAAGTTCTAAATATATGTGTTTAAACATTTATTTGCCTTGATTCAGGATGTTCGATATTCCTTATTTCAGACAGTCAGTTTCATTATTTGGGATAATGCATATGAATAATCAATTTTTCTTACCTTAAAAATTTGACTTTTTTTCCTGTGGGCTGAAAATGCTTCATTTTATTGTGTCATTCTTGGCGCTGACTTTTTTGTCGCAAAAATTTTCTTTGTCATTTCCGCCGTCATACTTGTCGCCGGAAGTTGCGTCATTTTTTTGACGTTTTTGCGCCAAAAATGTCGGCATCACCGGATGTGGCGTCATTTTTGGCGCCAAAAGCATTTAGGCGCCAAATAATGTGGGCGTCTTTTTTGGCGCTAAAAAATATGAGCGTCATTATTGTCTCCACATTATTTAAGTCTCATTGTTTATTTGCTTCTGGTTGCTAGAAGCTTGTTCATTGGCATTTTTTCCCATTCCTGAAACTGTCATTTAAGGAATTTGATAAATTTTGCTTTATATGTTGTTTTTTCTATTACATATTGCAAGATGTCTCAGATTGACCCTGAATCAGAAGCTACTTCTGGAAAATCGCTGCCTGATGCTGGATCTACCAAAGTTAAGTGTATTTGTTGTAAACTTGTGGTATCTGTTCCTCCGGCTGTTGTTTGTGATGAATGTCATGACAAACTTTCTAATGCAGATAATATTTCCTTTAGTAATGTTCCATTACCTATTGCTGTTCCATCAACATCTAATACTCAGGGTGTTCCTGTTAACATAAGAGATTTTGTTTCTAAATCTATTAGGAAGGCTATGTCTGTTTATTCCTCCTTCCAGTAAATGTAAAAAGTCTTTTAAAACTTCTCATTTTCCAGATGAATTTTTAAATGAACATCATCATTCTGATTCTGTTTCTGATAATGATTTTTCTGGTTCAGAGGATTCTGTTTCAGAGATTGATACTGATTAATCTTCATATTTATTTAAAATGGAATTTACTCGTTCTTTACTTAAAGAAGTCTTAATTGCTTTAGAAATAGAGGAATCTAGTCCTCTTGATACTAAATCTAAACGTTTAAATACGTTTTAAACCTCCTGTAGTTATTCCGGAAGTTTTTCCCGTCCCTGATGCTATTTCTGAAGTGATTTCCAGGGAATGGAATAATCTGGGTAATTCTTTTACTCCTTCTAAAAGGTTTAAGAAGTTGTATCCTGTGCCATCTGACAGATTAGAGTTTTGGGACAAAATCCCTAAAGTTGATGGGGCTATCTCTACTCTTGCTAAACGTACTACTTTTCCTACGGCAGATAGTACTTCCTTTAAGGATCCTTTAGATAGGAAAATTGAATCCTTTCTAAGAAAAGCTTACTTATGTTCAGGTAATCTTCTTAGGCCTGCTATATCTTTGGCAGATGTTGCTGCAGCTTCAACTTTCTGGTTGGAGGCTTTAGCACAACAAGTAACAGATCATAATACTCATAGCATTGTTAATCTTCTTCAACATGCTAATAACTTTATTTGTGATGCCATCTTTGATATCATTAGGGTTGATGTCAGGTATATGTCTTTAGCTATTTTAGCTAGAAGAGCTTTATGGCTTAAAACTTGGAATGCTGATATGTCTTCTAAGTCAACTTTGCTTTCCCTTTCTTTCCAAGGGAATAAATTGTTTGGTTTACAGTTGGATTCTATTATTTCAACTGTTACTGGGGGGAAAGGAACCTTTTTACCACGGGATAAAAAATCTAAAGGTAAATATAGGGCTGCTAATCGTTTTCGTTCCTTTCGTCACAATAAGGAACAAAAACCTGATCCTTCACCTACAGGAACGGTATCAGTTTGGAAACCATCTCCAGTCTGGAATAAATCCAAGCCTTTTAGAAAGCCTAAGCCAGCTCCCAAGTCCACATGAAGGTGCGGCCCTCATTCCAGCTCAGCTGGTAGGGGGCAGATTACGATTTTTCAAAGAAATTTGGATCAATTCGATTAACAATCTTTGGATTCAGAACATTGTTTCACAGGGGTACAGAATAGGCTTCAAGATAAGGCCTCCTGCAAGAAGATTTTTTTTTCTCAT
The DNA here is from genome assembly GCF_027579735.1 of Bombina bombina. Lineage (NCBI taxonomy): Eukaryota > Metazoa > Chordata > Amphibia > Anura > Bombinatoridae > Bombina > Bombina bombina. The sequence goes on from NC_069503.1 coordinate 992,087,731, forward strand.
GTTCCAATAAATCCAGTGAAGGCTCAAGCGTTTCTGAAATGTGTTTCAGATCTAGAGTTGGCTGGAGTAATTGTACAAGTTCCAGTTCTGGAACAGGGTCTGGGTACTCAAATCTATTCATTGTACCAAAGAAGGAGGATTCCTTCAGACCAGTTCTGGATTTAAAAATATTGAATCGTTATGTAAGAATACCAACATTCAAAATGGTAACTATAAGGACTATTCTGCCTTTTGTTCAGCAAGGGCATTATATGTCCACAATAGATTTACAAGATGCATATCTGCATATTCCGATTCATCCAGATCACTATCCGTTTCTGAGATTCTCTTTTCTAGACAAGCATTACCAGTTTGTGGCTCTGCCGTTTGGCCTAGCAACAGCTCCAAAGGATTTTTACAAAGGTTCTCGGTGCCCTACTATCTGTAATAAGAGAACAGGGTATTGTGGTATTTCCTTATTTGGACGATATCTTGGTACTTGCTCAGTCTTCACATTTAGCAGAATCTCATACGAATCGACTTGTATCGTTTCTTCGAGAACATGTTTGGAGGATCAATTTACCAAAGAGTTTGCTGATTCCTCAGACAAGAGTAACCTTTTTAGGTTTCCAGATAGATTTAGTGTCCATGACTCTGTCGTTAACGGACAAGAGACGTCTGAAATTGGTTTCAGCGTGTCAAAACCTTCAATCTCAATCATTCCCTTCGGTAGCCTTATGCATGGAAATTCTAGGTCTTATGACTGCTGCATCGGACGCGATCCCCTTTGCTCGTTTTCACATGCGACCTCTTCAGCTCTGTATGCTGAACCAGTGGTGCAGGGATTATACAAAGATATCACAATTAATATCTTTAAAACCGAATGTACGACACTCTCTGACGTGGTGGACAGACCACCATTGTTTAGTTCAGGGGGCTTCTTTTGTTCTTCCGACCTGGACTGTGATCTCAACAGATGCAAGTCTGACAGGTTGGGGAGCGGTATGGGGGTCTCTGACAGCGCAGGGGGTTTGGGAATCTCAGGAGGCGAGATTACCAATCAAGATTTTGGAACTCCGTGCGATTTTCAGAGCTCTTCAGTCGTGGCCTCTTCTAAAGAGAGAGTCGTTCATTTGTTTTCAGACGGACAATGTCACAACCGTGGCATATGTCAATCATCAAGGAGGGACTCACAGTCCTCTGGCTATGAAAGAAGTATCTCGAATACTTGTATGGGCGGAATCCAGCTCCTGTCTAATTTCTGCGGTTCACATCCCAGGTATAGACAATTGGGAAGCGGATTATCTCAGTCACCAAACATTACATCCGGGCGAATGGTCTCTTCACCCAGAGGTATTTCTTCAGATTGTTCAAATCTGGGGACTTCCAGAAATAGATCTGATGGCTTCTCATCTAAACAAGAAGCTTCCCAGGTATCTGTCCAGATCCAGGGATCCTCAGGCGGAAGCAGTGGATGCATTGTCACTTCCTTGGAAGTATCATCCTGCCTATATCTTTCCGCCTCTAGTTCTTCTTCCAAGAGTGATTTCCAAGATTCTAAAGGAGCGTTCATTTGTTCTGCTGGTGGCTCCAGCATGGCCTCACAGGTTTTGGTATGCGGATCTTGTTCGGATGGCTACTTGCCAACCGTGGACTCTTCCGTTAAGACCAGACCTTCTATCGCAAGGTCCTTTTTTCCATCAGGATCTCAAATCCTTAAATTTGAAGGTATGGAGATTGAACGCTTGATTCTCAGTCATAGAGGTTTCTCTGACTCCGTAATTAATACTATGTTACAGGCTCGTAAATCTGTGTCTAGGACGATATATTATCGTGTCTGGAAGACTTACATTTCTTGGTGTTCTTCTCATCATTTTTCTTGGCATTCTTTTAGAATTCCTAGAATTTTACAGTTTCTTCAGGATGGTTTGGATAAAGGTTTGTCTGCAAGTTCCTTGAAAGGACAAATCTCTGCTCTTTCTGTTCTTTTTCACAGAAAGATTGCTAATCTTCCTGATATTCATTGTTTTGTACAAGCTTTGGTTCGTATAAAACCTGTCATTAAGTCAATTTCTCCTCCTTGGAGTTTGAATTTGGTTCTGGGGGCTCTTCAAGCTCCTCCGTTTGAACCTATGCATTCGCTGGATATTAAATTACTTTCTTGGAAAGTTTTGTTTCTTTTGGCCATCTCTTCTGCTAGAAGAGTTTCTGAATTATCTGCTCTTTCTTGTGAGTCTCCTTTTCTGATTTTTCATCAGGATAAGGCGGTTTTGCGAACTTCATTTAAATTTTTACCTAAGGTTGTTAATTCTAACAACATTAGTATAGAAATTGTGGTTCCTTCATTGTGTCCTAATCCTAAAAACTCTAAGGAAAGATCGTTGCATTCTTTGGATGTAGTTAGAGCTTTGAAATATTATGTTGAAGCTACTAAAGATTTCAGAAAGACTTCTAGTCTATTTGTTATCTTTTCTGGTTCTAGAAAAGGTCAGAAGGCCTCTGCCATTTCTTTGGCGTCTTGGTTAAAGTCTTTGATTCATCATGTTTATGTTGAGTCGGGTAGGACTCCGCCTCAAAGGATTACAGCTCATTCGACTAGGTCAGTTTCTACTTCCTGGGCATTTAGGAATGAAGCTTCGGTTGATCAGATTTGCAAAGCAGCAACTTGGTCTTCTTTGCATACTTTTACTAAATTCTACCATTTTGATGTGTTTTCTTCTTCTGAAGCAGTCTTTGGTAGAAAAGTACTTCAGGCAGCTGTTTCAGTTTGAATCTTCTGATTATCATTGAAACTTTATTTTGGGTGTGGATTATTTTTCAGCGGAATTGGCTGTCTTTATTTTATCCCTCCCTCTCTAGTGACTCTTGCGTGGAAGATCCACATCTTGGGTATTCATTATCCCATACGTCACTAGCTCATGGACTCTTGCTAATTACATGAAAGAAAACATAATTTATGTAAGAACTTACCTGATAAATTCATTTCTTTCATATTAGCAAGAGTCCATGAGGCCCACCCTTTTTGTGGTGGTTATGATTTTTTTGTATAAAGCACAATTATTCCAAATTCCTTATTTTTTTATGCTTTCGCACTTTTTTCTTATCACCCCACTTCTTGGCTATTCGTTAAACTGATTTGTGGGTGTGGTGAGGGGTGTATTTATAGGCATTTTGAGTTTTGGGAAACTTTGCCCCTCCTGGTAGGAATGTATATCCCATACGTCACTAGCTCATGGACTCTTGCTAATATGAAAGAAATGAATTTATCAGGTAAGTTCTTACATAAATTATGTTTTTTTCTTTCTAGCAGTAGCACACACAATAGTGACTGCATTGTGTCACTTCCTTTAGGGCCCTATTTGTAATGCATAAAGGCATAGGGGACCTTTTACATCTCGTTTACAACGAGGGACGTGTAAAAACGTAACATTTAAGTGTCTAAAATTTTTGTAAAGATTTTACTGGACAGCCTGCTAAAATACTGGACGACACCTGGCAACTCTACCTGCAAAGGGGTTAAACACAGTTCAGTTTGTGCACCAGGGCTCTCTGCTTCTGAGCAGGGCATGCATGATCTTGATTGGTGACCATATTTGCATGTTTTGCCTGAATTTTTTGTGCAGTAATAAAATGTTATAAATGAATCAATGCATTTCAAATACAATTTTTATGTCACAGGTTACCCCAAGTAAATGATATGTTCTCAGGCTTTTATAAATGATGTCAAAGGTACATGAAATCCCATTTTTTTCCCCCATGATTCAGATGGAGCATAAAGTTCTAAACAACTTTCCAATGTACTTCTATTATCAATATTTCTTAGTTCTCTTTGTATCCTTTTGTGGAAGGAGAAGCAATGCATTACTGGGAGCTAGCTGAACACTTCAGGTGAGCCAATAACCAGAGGCATATATGCCACTAATCAGCAACTAGCTCCTAGTAGTGCATTGCTGCTCCTGAGCCTACATAGGTATGCTTTTCAACAAAGGATACCAAGAGAATGAAGCAAATTAGATAATAAAAGTACTTAAAATTGCATGTTCTATCTGAATCATTTAAGTTTTAGTTCTTTCCTATGGCATGGAGAGTCCACAACATCATTCCAATTACTAGTGGGATATTCAACTTCTGGGCAGCAGGAGGAGGCAAAGAGCACACCAGCAAAGTAGTTAAGTGTAACTTCCCTTACCCATAATCCCCAGTCATTCTCTTTGCCTCTGTCAATGGAGGATGTGCGAAGACGGTGTCTGAAGATATTTAATTATTTTATGGGTACTCTTCCCTGCAAACAAGAATTGGGGTCTAACTGTGTCCACGTCAATCTCTTTAGTAAGAGTAGTGGTGGCTTCTAGCAGTTAGAAGGCGGCGAGGTGGTCTTTGCTTTACTTCTAATTTCTCTTGTTAAGTGTGTTCAGTCCACGGGTCATCCATTACTTATGGGATATATTCTCCTTCCCAACAGGAAGTTGCAAGAGGATCACCCAAGTAGAGCTGCTATATAGCTCCTCCCCTCACATGTCATATCCAGTCATTCTCTTGCAACCCTCAACAAAGAAGGAGGTCGCGAGAGGAGCTGGAGTTTTTACTTAACTATTAACTATTCTTCAATCAAAAGTTTGTTATTTTAAATGGCACCGGAGTGTGCTGTTTTTCTATCTCAGGCAGTATTTGGAAGAAGAAACTGCCTGCGTTTTTTATCTATGATCTTAGCAGGCGTAACTAAGATCCACTGGCTGTTCTCGACATTCTGAGGAGTGGGGTAACTTCAGACTGGGAATAGCATGCGGGGTCCTCCGCAAATGAGGTATGTGCGGTACTTTATTTTCTGGGAATGGAATTGACTAAGAAAATACTGCTGTTACCGTATGATGTAAGTACAGCCTTAAATGCAGTAGTAGCAACTGGTATCAGGCTGATAAATGTATGCGCAGTCGAGTTATATTCTAGGGACTAGAATTTGACTGAGAAAATACTCTTAACACTGAAATAATACTTAAGCCTTCTCTGCAGTGGTAGCGACTGGTAGCAGACTTAGTGATAGCTTTGCATGACATTGAAAAATGTTTTTTAATAAAACGTTTACTGGCATGTTATTCGTTTTTTTGTGAGGTACTTTGGTGATAAATCGCTTTGGGCATGATTTTTTCCACATGGCTAACATATTTTTCTGCATGGAAACCGTTATATCAGGGCTCCCACTGTTGTGATTGGAGTGGGAGGGCCCTTGTTTTAGCGCCTTATTGCGCAGTTAAAATTATTGCACAGTCTTTCTGCTTATTCCTCCTTGATCCAGGACGTCTCTAGAGAGCTCAGGGGTCTGCAAATTTCATTTGTGAGGGAGGTAATCAGTCACAGCAGATCTGTGACAGTGTGCTGACTGTGATTAAAAGCGTTAAATCTTAATTGATATCTGTTTTATCCGTTTTGGGTATCGAGGGGTTAATCATCCTTTTGCTAATGGGTGCAATCCTCTGCTAATAGTACACTTCTTGTTAAGAATTGTTTAATTATATCTGTATTTTTGAAGCGCTGCAGCGGTTTTTATATTGCTTGTAAAACTTATTGAAAGTGATTTCCAAGCTTGTTATTTTCATTGCTAAGTCTGTTTAACATGTCTGATTCAGAGGAAACTGTTCATCATGTTCAAAAGCCAATGTGGAGCCCAATAGAACGATGTGTACCAATTGTATTGATATTGCTTTGAATAAAAGTCAATCTGTACCGATAAAGAAGCTATCACCAGACAACGAGGGGGAAGTTATGCCGCCTAACTCTCCTCACGTGTCAGTACCTGCATCTCCCGCTCGGGAGATGCGTAGGATTGAGACGCCTAGTACATCTAGGCCCTTACAAATCACTTTACATGATATGGCTAATGTTATGAAAGAAGTATTATATAATATGCCCGAATTAAGGGGCAAACGCAATAGCTCTGGGTTAAGGACAGAGCGCGCTGATGACACGAGAGCCATGTCTGATACTGCGTCACAACTTGCAGAACATGAGGACGGTGAGCTTCATTCTGTCGGTGACGGTTCTGATTCGGGGAGACCGGATTCAGAAATTTCAAATTTTAAATTTAAGCTTGAGAACCTCCGTGTGTTACTAGGGGAGGTATTAGCGGCTCTGAATGATTGCGACACGGTGGCAATTCCAGAGAAATTGTGTAGGTTGGATAGATACTATGCGGTACCGGTGTGTACTGACGTTTTTCCTATACCAAAAAGACTTACAGAAATTATCAGTAAGGAGTGGGATAGACCCGGTGTGCCTTTTTCCCCTCCCCCGATATTTAGAAAAATGTTCCCTATAGACGCCACCACACGAGACTTATGGCAGACGGTCCCTAAGGTGGAGGGAGCAGTTTCTATATTAGCCAAGCGTACCACTATCCCGGTGGAGGATAGCTGTGCTTTCTCAGATCCAATGGATAAAAAATTAGAGGGTTATCGTAAGAAAATGTTTGTTCAACAGGGTTTTATATTGCAGCCTCTTGCATGCATTGCGCCTGTCACGGCTGCAGCGGCATTCTGGTTTGAGTCTCTGGAAGAGGCGATTCGCACAGAGCCGTTGGATGAGGCCTTGAGCAAAGTTAGAACCCTTAAGCAGGCTAATGCGTTTGTTTCAGATGCCGTAGTACATCTAACCAAACTTACGGCTAAAAATTCCGGATTCGCCATACAGGCGCGCAGAGCGCTCTGGCTTAAATCCTGGTCAGCGGATGTAACTTCCAAGTCTAAACTACTTAACATTCCTTTCAAAGGGCAGACCTTATTCGGGCCCGGCTTGAAGGAAATTATTGCTGACATTACGGGAGGTAAGGGCCACGCCCTTCCTCAGGACAGGGCCAAACCAAAGGCCAAACAGTCTTATTTTCGTGCCTTTCGTAACTTCAAGGCAGGAGCAGCATCGACTTCCTCCGCTCCAAAACAGGAAGGAACTACTGCTCGTTACAGACAAGGTTGGAAAGGCAACCAGTCATGGAACAAGGGCAAGCAGGCCAGAAAGCCTACTCCCGCCCCTAAGACAGCATGAAGTCAGGGCCCCCTATCCAGAGACGGATTTAGTGGGGGGCAGACTTTCTCTCTTTGCTCAGGCTTGGGCAAGAGATGTGCAGGATCCCTGGACGTTAAAGATTATATCTCAGGGATACCTTCTGGATTTCAAATCCTCTCCTCCACAAGGGAGGTTCCATCTTTCGAGGTTATCGACAAACCTAGTAAAGAGAGAGGCATTTCTACAATGTGTACAAGACCTCTTAATCATGGGGGTGATCCACTCAGTTCCGCGATCGGAACAGGGACAAGGATTTTACTCAAATCTATTTGTGGTTCCCAAAAAAGAGGGAACCTTCAGACCAATCTTGGACTTAAAGATCTTAAACAAATTCCTAAGGGTACCATCGTTCAAGATGGAAACCATTCGAACCATCCTACCCATGATCCAAGAAGGTCAATATATGACCACGGTGGACTTAAAGGATGCTTACTTTCACATACCGATTCACAAAGATCATTATCGGTACCTAAGGTTTGCCTTTCTAGACAGGCATTACCAGTTTGTGGCTCTTCCCTTCGGGTTAGCCACGGCCCCGAGAATTTTTACGAAGGTTCTGGGCTCACTTCTGGCGGTACTAAGACCACGAGGCATAGCGGTGGCTCCGTACCTAGACGACATTCTGATACAAGCGTCAAATTTTCAGAATGCAAAGTCTCATACATAGATAGTTCTAGCATTTCTGAGGTCGCATGGGTGGAAAGTGAACGTGGAAAAGAGTTCTCTGTTACCACTCACACGGGTTCCTTTTCTAGGGACTCTTATAGATTCTGTAGAGATGAAGATTTACCTGACGGAGTCCAGGTTATCAAAGATTCTCAATGCTTGCCGTGTCCTTCATTCCATTCCAAGCCCATCGGTAGCTCAGTGCATGGAGGTAATCGGCTTAATGGTAGCGGCAATGGACATAGTGCCATTTGCGCGCCTGCATCTCAGACCACTGCAACTATGCATGCTCAGTCAATGGAACAGGGATTACTCAGATCTGTCCCCTTTGCTAAATCTGGACCAGGAGACCAGGGATTCGCTTCTCTGGTGGTTGTCACCGGTTCATCTGTCCAAAGGAATGACCTTTCGCAGGCCAGATTGGACGATTGTAACAACGGATGCCAGCCTTCTAGGCTGGGGAGCAGTCTGGAATTCCCTGAAGGCTCAGGGATCGTGGACTCAGGAGGAGAAACTCCTCCCAATAAACATTCTAGAATTAAGAGCAATATTCAATGCTCTTCTGGCTTGGCCTCAGTTAGCAAAGCTGAGGTTCATCAGATTTCAGTCGGACAATATCACGACTGTGGCTTACATCAATCATCAAGGGGGAACCAGGAGTTCCCTAGCGATGTTGGAAGTCTCGAAGATAATTCGATGGGCAGAGTCTCACTCTTGCCACCTGTCAGCGATTCACATCCCAGGCGTAGAGAACTGGGAGGCGGATTTCCTAAGTCGCCAGACTTTTCATCCGGGAGAGTGGGAACTTCACCCGGAGGTATTTGCTCAACTGATTCGTCGTTGGGGCAAACCGGATCTGGATCTCATGGCATCTCGCCAGAACGCGAAGCTTCCTTGTTACGGATCCAGGTCCAGGGACCCGGGAGCGGTGCTGGTAGATGCATTAGCAGCCCCTTGGGTTTTCAACATAGCTTATGTGTTTCCACCATTTCCGTTGCTACCTCGGCTGATTGCCAGGATCAAACAGGAGAGGGCATCTGTAATTCTGATAGCGCCTGCGTGGCCACGCAGGACCTGGTATGCAGACCTAGTGGACATGTCGTCCTGTCCACCATGGTCTCTTCCTCTGAGGCAGGACCTTCTAATTCAGGGTCCTTTCAACCATCCAAACCTAATTTCTCTGAGGCTGATTGCCTGGAAATTGAACGCTTGATTCTATCAAAGCGTGGGTTTTCGGATTCGGTTATTGATACATTAATACAGGCTCGGAAACCTGTGACAAGAAAAATTTACCATAAGATATGGCGTAAATATTTATATTGGTGCGAATCCAAGAGTTACTCATGGAGTAAGGTTAGGATTCGTAGGATATTAGCTTTTCTACAAGAGGGTTTAGAAAAGGGTTTATCCGCTAGTTCACTAAAGGGACAGATTTCAGCTCTGTCTATTCTTTTACACAAACGTCTGGCAGAGCATCCAGACGTCCAGGCCTTTTGTCAGGCTTTGGCTAGAATTAAACCTGTGTTTAAAGCTGTTGCTCCTCCGTGGAGCTTAAACTTGGTTCTTAAAGTTCTTCAGGGTGTTCCGTTTGAACCCCTTCATTCCATTGATATTAAGCTTTTATCTTGGAAAGTTTTGTTTTTGATGGCTATTTCCTCGTCTCGAAGAGTCTCTGATTTATCTGCCTTACATTGTGATTCTTCTTATCTGATCTTTCATTCAGACAAGGTAGTTCTGCGTACTAAACCTGGGTTTTTACCTAAGGTTGTTTCTAACAGGAATATCAATCAAGAGATTGTTGTTCCATCGTTATGTCCTAATCCTTCTTCAAAGAAGGAACGTCTTTTGCATAATCTAGACGTGGTCCGTGCTCTGAAGTTCTATTTACAGGCAACTAAAGATTTTCGACAAACTTCTTCTCTGTTTGTCGTTTACTCTGGACAGAGGAGGGGTCAAAAGGCTTCGGCTACCTCTCTCTCTTTTTGGCTTCGTAGCATAATACGTTTAGCCAATGAGACTGCTGGACAGCAGCCTCCTGAAAGAATTACAGCTCATTCCACTAGAGCTGTGGCTTCCACCTGGGCCTTTAAGAATGAGGCCTCTGTTGAACAGATTTGCAAGGCTGCAACTTGGTCTTCACTTCATACTTTTTCCAAATTTTACAAATTTGACACTTTCGCTTCTTTGGAGGCTGGTTTTTGGAGAAAGGTTCTACAGGCTGTGGTTCCTTCTGTTTAATGTTCCTGCCTTGTCCCTCCCATCATCCGTGTACTTAGCTTTGGTATTGGTATCCCATAAGTAATGGATGACCCGTGGACTGAACACACTTAACAAGAGAAAACATAATTTATGCTTACCTGATAAATTTATTTCTCTTGTAGTGTGTTCAGTCCACGGCCCGCCCTGTCTTTTTTGAGGCAGGTTCTAAATTTTAAAATTATAACTCCAGTCACCACTGCACCTTATAGTTTATCCTTTCTCGTCTTGGTTTGGTCGAATGACTGGATATGACATGTGAGGGGAGTAGCTATATAGCAGCTCTGCTTGGGTGATCCTCTTGCAACTTCCTGTTGGGAAGGAGAATATATCCCATAAGTAATGGATGACCCGTGGACTGAACACACTACAAGAGAAATAAATTTATCAGGTAAGCATAAATTATGTTTTTTTTGCTACCTCTTTGCAGAAAGCCAGGGTTCGTTACTCTGTTCTTTCTTTTTACTACAGGTCCCTGACAGGAATTGAAGTACCGGCCACACCTCAGTAGCTGTTAGCTGCCCTGCAGCTGGATCCACAGGTAAGTGCTTTTGTCTTCTAGGTACTGAAGGTTGGCACTTTTTAGGTTAACCCTCAAGTGGATATCTTGGGACTCCGTTATCCTTCTATGATTACGGGTAATTTCAGGGGCACCTTTATTGGTGTACATTCAGACTTTAGGCACTTTATTTATGAGACATTCAGAGACTTAAGGGTTAATATAATAATATAGACTTGCTTTTTCCCTTAATTAACTTGGCAAGCGGTTTTGATATTTATGTCCTCTTGGGCTTTCATATTCAACTTTATTTTATTGTTGTAAGGGAAAGCTCAGAATGGGGACTTTATTTGGCTGTTTATTCGTTTTTTTTGCGCACTTATTTTCTGTGCGCAGTTTCTTTTCGGCCGCTCACGTGACTTCCGCTGTGTCGGAGCGTAGTGGTGTGACTTTAGAAGTGCCGACATTACTGTATTACTAGATAGGCTCTTTCTCTTGGAGGACATTGTTTTTATAGCTCAGGAAAGATCTCTTCTGACGACTTCGATCCTCTTGCTAGTGGGATCATACTCCGGTTATGGTAGGAGCCTCAGCCAAACGCTTAGATTTGTCTGAGGTTACTTTTAGAGGTTTATAAAAAAAAATTACACAAGGTTTGCCTCAGTGTTAAGAGTTTTTTCTTTTATCGTTTATTTTTTTGGGCTCAAATTATTTATGGTAAAGAAATATTTTTTGCTATTATATATTTTATTCTCTTTCTTTTTTATTTAGTGGGGATTAATTCTGATAGCTATGGACCCATAACAGGATCAGTCCATCTCTATGGATAAATCTTTATTATGTTTAGAGGCTCAAATTATTTTGCCTATGCAATTCTGTCCCTCATGCTTAGCTAAGACTTTAAAATTCAAAGACAAGTTACTCCCTTCCGAGTCAAGTGTCTCTCAGGATACTGCTGTGCGTGACATGCCTCAGCTTTCTCCTCAAAGGTTCCAAGCTTTAATGGTCTCTCATTCTGTGCCTTCTGTTTCTTCTCAACCTCCTGGGGTGTTTATTTATGAGGGGATTTTGCCGCACATATAACTTATGCAGTTTTTGCGGCTTTGTCTGCTAGTAAGGTTTTTCTCTAAATCTGTGCTGGCCATCCTTTCTCAATTGTCTGATGAGGAGAATACTTCAGTAGCTTCTGAAGGTGAGATTTCAGATTCTGATACCACGGGGGAAAAATCTTCTGAATCTGAAGAAGTTACTTTCCGATTTAAGCTGGAACATCTTTGGTTACTTCGGAAGGAGGTTCTAGCTACCTTATACGACTCTGAACCTTTGGTTGCAGTCAACACCAAGAAGTCCTCTAAACTTCTCCAATGTCTGAGGATGTTTCTTCCGTTCCAGACAAGATGTCTGAAATTATTACTCAGAAATGGGATAAGCCTGAGGTTCCTTTTTCCCCTTCCCCTGTTTTTAAAAATTCCTGATTCCATTCGGGACTCATGGCGCACTGTGCCCAAAGTAGAGGGAGCTATTTCTACTCTAGCTAAAAGAACTACCATTCCTATAGAGGATAATTGTTCCTTTAAGGATCCCATGGATAAGAAGCTAGAGGATCACTTAAAAAAGATGTACATCCATCAAGGACTGCAGTGGCAACCTGTATTGCTACGGTTGCGGGAGCAGCATCTTACTGGTGCGATGCCTTGTCTGATCTGATATCAGAGGAGACTACAATAGAGGAGTTCCAAGATAGGATCAGGGCTCTTAAACTGGCCAATACCTTTATCTGCCTTGCCAACATGCAGGTAATCAGACTGGGAGCTAAGATGTTTAGCTTCGTCATTCTAGCTCGCAGAGCTCTGTGGTTAAAATCTTGGTCGGCTGATGTATCTTCAAAGGCCAAGCTTTTGGCTTTACCTTATAAAGGTAAAACTATTTGGTCCTGGTCTGGCGGAAATAATTTCGGAGATTACGGGTGAAAAGGGATCTTTCCTACCTCAGGACAAGAAGAATAGACCTAAGGGTCGTCGGGCTTCTAATTTTCGTTCCTTTCACAACTTTAAAGGACAGAAGTCCTCCTCCTCTTCCTCTTCCAAACTAGACCAATCTAAGTCCACTCGGAAATCCAGCCAGCCCTGGAACAAGGGAAAGCAAAACAAAATGCCTTCAGCTGACTCTAAATCAGCAGGAAGGGTCCGCCCGATCCGATTTTGGATCAGGTGGGGGGAAGGCTTTCTTTCTTTTGTCAGGCTTGGATACAAGATGTCCCAGATCCATGGGCTCTGAACATAGTATCCCAAGGTTACAAGATAGGATTCAAGCCTTGCCCTCTTAGGGGCAGATTTCTCCTGTCAAGACTATCCTCAAACCAAGTAAAGAGGGAGGCCTTCTTAAATTACATAATGTACCTATCCTCCCTGGGAGTTATTGTACCAGTCTCTCAAGAGGAACAAGGTCTAGGATTCTATTCAAATCTATTTGTGGTTCCCAAAAAGAAGGGAACTTTTTACCCCATCCTAGATCTAAAAGTGTCTCAACAAATTCCTCAGGGTTCCATCCTTCAAGATGGAAACTATCCAATCCATTCTTCCTATGGTTCTGGAGGGTCAGTTCATGACAACCATACACCTGAAGGAAGCGTATTTACATGTTCCCGTTCACCGGGATCACTACCAGTTTTGCCTTTCTGGACAAGCATTTCCAGTTTATTGCCCTTCCGTTGGTCTTGCCACAACTCCCAGAATATTCACAAAGGTTCTGGGAGCCTTAGTGGCAGGGATCAGATCCCAGGGAATTGCTGTGACGCCTTATCTAGACGATATCTTGGTTCAGGCGTCATCTTTTCAACTAGCAAAATCTCATAGAGATGTTGTCTTTTCTACGTTCCCACGGGTGGAAGGTGAATCTGGAAAAGAGTTCTCTAGTTTCAACTACAAAAGTGTCCATGAAGATTTTCCTTACGGACGTCAGAGAATTCAAACTTCTGGCTTCTTGTCTTTCCCTCCAGTCTGCTATTCGTCCATTAGTGGCACAATGCATGGAGGTGATCGGTTTTATGGTGTCTTCCATGGACATCATTCCTTTTGCTGTGATTGGTTTTATGGTGTCTTCCATGGACATCATTCCTTTTGCTCAGTTCCATCTGCGACCAATGCAGCTTTGCATGCTCTGTCAATAGAACAGAGACCATTCAGATGTATCGCAGAGGATAAATCTGGACCCCCTAACAATAGACTCTCTCTTGTGGTGGATGTCACAGGAACATCTGTCTTGGGGCACTTGTTTCCTGAGACCGTCCTGGGAGATTGTGACTACGGATGCCAGCCTGTCATGCAGCGGAGCTGTTTAGGGTTCTCTGAAAGCTCAGGTCCTGTGGTCTCGGGAAGAGTCTTCTCTTTCCATAAACATATTGGAGTTGAGAGCAATCTTCAATGCCTTGAGAACGGGGCCTCAATAATCTTTAGTCCGGTTTATAAGATTCCAGTCAGACAACATCACCTCAGTGGCTTACATCTACCACCAGGGAGGAACTCGGAGTTCCTTGGCCATGAAGGAGGTGACTTGTATTCTGCAGTGGGCGGAAGCTCACAATTGTCTCCTATCTACCATCCACATTCCAGGAGTGGACAATTGGGAGGCAGATTTTCTGAGCAGACAGACTTTTCATCCCGGGGAGTGGGCTCTCCATCCAGAAGTGTTCTCCAGGATAACCCTCAAATGGGGGGTTCCGGAGTTGGATATAATGGAGTCTCTTCAAAATGCCAAGCTTCCAAAGTATGGTTCAAGGTCAAGAGATCCTTTGTCCGCCCTGATAGATGCTCTGGTAGTCCCTTTGGATTTTTTGCTAGCATACCTGTTTCCTCCATTTGCTCTCCTTCCACGAGTCATTGTTCGTATCAAGCAGGAGAGAGCGTCTTTGATTCTAATAGCGCATGCCTGGCCTCGCAGGATCTGGTGAAGATGTCATCTCTTCCGCCTTGGAGGTTACTGCTGAGGAAGGATTTTCTAATTCAGGGTCCATTCTTCCATCCAAATCTAGATTCTCTGAACCTGACTGCATGGAGCGCCTAGTCCTGTCTAGACGCGGTTTTTTGGAGGCAGTCATTGATACTATGCTTCAGGCTTGTAAACCTGTTACTTGTAGGATTTACCAAAAGATATGGCGTAAATACCTTTTTTTTTGGTGTGAAGCTAAAGGTTTTTCTTGGAGTCGGGTAAGATTGCCCCGAATTTTATCTTTTCTTCAGGATCGCCTGGAGACAGGTTTATCAATCAGCACTCTGAAAGGTCAGATTTCTGCACTATCTATCTTTTTGTTCAAACTTTTGTTAAGGCCCTGGTCAAAATCAGGCCTGTGTTTAAACCTGTTGATCCTCCTTGAAGCCTTAACCTAGTTTTTAAAGTTTTGCAGCAGGCTCAGTTTGAGTCGAGTTTCTGAGCTTTCAGCTCTGCAGTGTGATTCCCTGTACCTTATTTTTCATGCAGATAAGTCGGTAAAGATTTTAGGCAATCTTCTGCCCTGTTTTCTCTGGAAAGCGTAAGAATCAGAAGGCCTCATCTACTACTCTTTCCCTCTGGTTAAGAAGTATGATTCATTTTTCTTATGAGACTGCTGGATAGCAGCCTCCTGAGAGAATTACCTCTCATTCCACTAGGGCTGTCTCCTCTTCTTGGGCTTTCAAAAATGAAGCTTCTGTGGAACAGATTTGCAAGGCAGCAATACTTTTGCCAAATTCTACAAATTTGATACTTTTGCCTCTGCTGAGGCCTCTTTTGGGAGAAAGGTTCTTCAAGCGGTGGTGCCTTCTGTTTAGGTCCTCCTGCCTTGTTCTCCCTCCCTGTTCATTATGTGTCCTCTAGCTTGGGTATTGGTTCGCACTAGAAATTGGAATGATGTTGTGGACTCTCCATGCCATAGGAAAGAAAACAAAATTTATGCTTACCTGATGATAAATTTCTTTCTTTCCGGGCATGGAGAGTCCACGATCTTTTTAAATTATAATACGGCTGTTTTTTTGAGTAAACCTCAGGCACCTTTTTACCCTTGCGTTTCTTCATTTTCCCTTTTCCTTCGGCAGAATGACTGGGGATTATGGGTAACGGAAGTTACACTTAACAGCTTTGCTGGACTGCTCTTTGCCTCCTCCTGCTGGCCAGGAGTTAAATATCCCACTAGTAATTGGAATGACGTCATGGACTCTCCATGCCTGGAAAGAAAGACATTTATCAGGTAAGCATACATTTTGTTTTTGACTTTACTGTCCCTTTTTTATAATTCAGAATTCACCATAGTGTAGAAACAAGTACTTAAAGGGATATGAAACACAATTTTTTTATTTCATGATTCAGCTAGAGCATGTCATTTTAAGCAACTTTCTAATTTTAATCCTATTATCAATTTTTCTTCCTTCTCTTGGTATCTTTATTTGAAAAGCAGAAATGTAAACATAGAAGCCGGCCCATTTTTTGGTTCAGCACCTGAGTAGCATTTGCTGATTGGTGACTAAATGTAGCCACCAATCAGCAAGTGCTACCCTGGTGCTGAACTAAAAATGGGCAGGCCCCTAAGCTTACATCCCTACTTTTTCAAATAAAGATACTAAGAGCAGACTAAAAATAGATAATAGGAGTAAAATAGAGCATGTAATTTTAAGCAAATTTCTTTATGAATCATGAAACAAAAAATGGGTTTCTTACCCTTTAATTTAGCAATATTGTGTTTATTAACCCCTTGAGTGCTAATGACGGCTCTGAGCCGTCACAGAGTTTCACACTCTGGTGCTAGCACTAGCACTCTCCCAACTTGAGGGAGATCTGGGGGCTCCCACCCGCTCCTACCCCGGCGATCGGTGCTGCATAATGAAAGGCATTGCCGGGGCTTCCGTTTTGCGTGGTGATGTCACGCGCAATAAACGTGATGACGTCACCGCGCAACTTTATTTAACATTAACAATGTTAAATATAGGAGCAGGGGGCATGCTGCTTAGAAGCCTGTATCTCAGGCATCTAAGCAGCTACAGACCCCCAAGACCCACCGTTGGAAAGGTAATCGCCTAACCTTTCCAATGGTGTAAGTCTTGGGGATCTGAAATAAATAACAAAAAAGTAAAAAAAAAAATATTTTTAAAAATATTAAATAAAAAACCCTTTAAGAAAACCTTAGCACCCAGGTGGGAAAGTACTTAGCACTCAAAGGGTTAAAATTATTGTGTATCTGGCGGAGCCAGCTAGCAAAGCGATCGGATGCACATCTCTGGAGCTCCTCATCTATGCCCAAATACAGTGGTATCTTTCCTACATAGAAATCTTCTTTTCATATCCTATAACGGACCCTTATCGAGCCTACATTTACATCTATGCACAGAGAGATCTAAAGGTGAGCTCTTTGAGAAAACAGCCCCTAAAACCGGCACCTAGCTCATTACTATAAGGGCGCGTGTTGCCATTTTGGCCCAGAATGGAGGCTGTGAATAGATGGGAAGATACAGCTGAGCGAGCACTCCAAACTTACTATCGGGAGCTTAAAAATGATTTAACTGACTTGATAACCAAGATGGCAGTAATGCTACACCATCGGGTAGTAGATCAAGAGACATCTGAGACTACAGCTCAACTCCCTTTATACAGCACTCTCGAAGACACTGCAAGCTCCGCTGACGGACTCTCTTCTGGCCACAACTTGAAGGGTCTATTTAAAGATCCACAGAAAGACATGCCAGCCCTTGGCGACCGGGGGCAATATACAGCAGTCACGTCCGAACAGATCCACATGGAGACTCAGCTCTGCTGCTCAGAATATTCTGTGCAGTTTTATCGCACCGCAAAACCACCGGGCAATTTGCTGTACGCTGAGTGCTCGACATGCCCGAGAGAGATCTTAACACCTAACCACACGCCCAGAGAAACGACCAGCATTATCAGAATAACTGGCCTTAGAGGAGGGTCGCAGGTCCTGGCAACTACAGAATATACCCGCATGGTTAATGGATCAGCTCGGAGTCAACACCTCACCCTTGGAGAACGCTCAAGCACTATCGCAACCCGCTTATGGCAGCCCTGATCTTCTTAATTGTAACCCCCTGCCTTGGCATTGTGCAGGAAAACAGTATGGACATGGAAGACATCTGCTCTCTTTCTTTTGCCTGAGAAGGAGCATTGGCTAGAGATTGTCTAAAAACACTATCTTATCGACCATGCTCTTCATCCTGTAGAAAGTTAGTGCTTTAGACATAATTTGCCCCAACTGTGGTTTTGAGATGATCTCCGTTAGATATTCCTACCACATGCTCCTCTTACTGTGAGACAATTTGTAAATCATCAGTTATTTAGCTATAGAACACTCTCGTATATTTGTTAGGAGAGTTATAATGCATAAATTTGACTTTTTCCCTGCACTGGTTCATTTTTTATATACCACTGTCTGTACTCCTTGACTAGCTAAAGTACTGGATATGTCTTGCACTGATAAAATTTCCACAGCTGAGGAATGCTGTACTTTGACTCCTTTAAATAGAGTGTTTAAATAGCCTATGACTGCCCTGTACTACATACTAACTACATAATTCAGTAACATGTATGCATGTCTTTATCCTAAACTTGTACTGTTATGGAGATTTGAGTCCTTTAGAAGATAGCAGCTACTTACATTCCCATTTATGTTACATATAAGATTATTCTGCTCTATACATGGACGTAGTCGTCTGGCTATGATTTACTCCATATATTTTTCTTCAAAGAATTACCATTCATAAGGCTAATTGTTCATTTTTAGTTTATTTTCTATAGTTTATTTTCTATAAATAGCCGTTCATAATCTTCTCCTAGCTAAAATGTGGGATATGTTTTGTTATTATATGTTCTCAGCCGACTTAGAACTGTTAGTGTAATTAGCTTGTGTTGCAGTTTACCGTTTATCAAAATATTTATTTCTCTCCTATTTACTAACCTATTGTTTGATGTTTCACACAGCTAAACCAGATGCTATCGGTACTGTTAGTATGTAATATCCATATAGTGGTCTCATATGATCTGTTTTTGAAGGTGAAACACACCTCCCTAGATTTCAAGGAGCTTAACTCCGCAGTTAAATGTTATTAGTTTTATCTTACTGTTGCTTTAGCTAACCACTCAAGTTTCAGCTGAGCACACTGAAAGCCAGCTTTTTATAAAATATGTATTGCTGGTAGATTATTCCTACTTAACCCCAACCCACCCATCATATTCGACTTTAGGAACTAATTTCTTCCTCTAACCATGTTCTGTTTACTATAAAGTTAGGAATAGGTATAACTCTCCCCAGAGATTGTTGCTTAGATAATAACTGGGTATATCTATAACACTGTACCACTAGCTTCCTCTTTCTGTTTCCCCCATCAGAACTCCATAAAGTGTCATTATTCTTTATAAGGGCAAAGTATACAACATTTTATCCTAAGTATCGCTATATATTTTGTGTTTATATTAACCTTTTTTAAACTTCTATGTGAGAGACATATAGCTTTTTCAGGACATTGCTTTTTCAGTCATCTACCACCTCTATCTGACCCCTCTGCTCCCTTTCCCGCCGGCACTTATTACCTGCGGGTCATATCCCTACTCCTTTTACCATCATCGTCTATAGTTGACATCTCCACAGGAAAAGGGGCCCATGTAGTAGTCCTTTACTTTTCGGTTATATATAAATGCCCCCCCCCCCCGTTTGCACCATCTCTGGGAAGCTACCCTTACTTTTACATGCCCTAGCTTTAATTTATTAAGGGCGTAGATGGAAGATAAACCCTCTAGAAGTGTACTTGAAAGCCCTGAGACCCAATTCCATTTCATTTTTAAATATCCCTGTAGTCTACATCTTACATATATAATTGTCCCCCCCCCCCCCTGTATCCTTTCTGGGATGCTTCCCTTACTAGGAGTGTACTCAGAAGCCCTGAGATCCAATTCCTTTCCATTCTACATAGCCCTGTAGTCTGTACCTTCATAACACTTTAACTGGCTCCGCCCTCCCCTCCGTTACAAGCAGCTCTTGTCCGCTGCATCCCCCCCCCCCATACACTCAGGCCTGTGGGAGGCCTAACAAAAGCCAGCTCCCTACCTCTCACTATTTTCAGCTTATAGAATACCTCTTATCTTGGGGTAGAGACCACTTGTTACCTGTTATAAAAAAATCAAGGCTTCTTTCCTATATGTTCCAGTCACACATATTTCATAAATATAGTTTTACATTTTATACTCAAGGTCATAAAGGTGGTGTTATAACTTATGTCAACTGTTGCCCTGAATATATTCCATGTCCTTGACTCTTACTTTTTTTTATAAATATTGAACTACTATGGACTAGTTACTAAGATAACAAATATTACATTGGCGCACCAAAGTTGTAACCCTTGTCTACCTTCCATATGTGAATTGTATCAGTTTCTTTATTGTTTTTGTTCCGTGCCTGGACATACTCTCTATTGTGTTGTTTTCACTCAATGCCTCAATAAAAAAATTATTTAAAAAAAAAAAAAAAAAATGATTGTGTATACATGTAAAACCATGTGCATTTGTGTTATACCAAAATATATTTAAGCTAAAGCCAAATTTATTTATTTTTACTCATCATATTGATCCTCATCTGCAATATTTCTTAAAAATGTCATTGATTTTTAACTAGTAATCTGTTTTGTAAAAGTGAGTGCGTTTTAGAGTCCGAGAAATGTGCTGACTGGCATCTTGGCATTTCTTGGTAAGAAGAGAATTAGTACTAAGCTTGTACTTTGCATTCTGTTCCTAAAATATCTTGTCCTTAAGAGAGAAGATTCATAGGTCAAGCACACAAATACAAAGCAAAACAACACATATAAAATATACATACACAGCACATACATTTAAATATTAATGCTGTATTATCAATAGTTTTAACATTTTTATTTCTGTTGCATGTTTTTACCACTATATTTATTCTCCCTGGGGCATTACAAATAAAATTCAGAGTTCACAGATGCATATATTATATAACAAGCTTTATACAGAACTGCTATGCCTCGTTGATCACATATAAAAGAAATGCTTTAACTAAGCTGAGATAGTGAAGCCATTGTATGATTTATTATGAAAAGGGTTAAATGTCTAAAAATATACATTTATATTTAATCTCTACAAGCTCAAATATGAAATTGTATAATAATATTGTAAATATTATTTTACAGTAATGTATATTGATGACATTTTAATGTTTTAAATCTGTTGGGGTAAAAAATATAAGAATCATCCTTCATACAAGGATGGACTATAATTAGTTCACAGTTATTATGTTACATTTTATCCTGACAAGGGACTCTCTGAGACATTAAAGGGACATTATACACTCATTTTTTCTTTGCAAAAATGTTTTGTAGATGATCTATTTATATAGCCTATAAAAGTTGTTGTTTTTTTGTTTTTGTTTTTTAAAAAGGGATAGTTTTGCTTATTTTTAAATAACATTGCCCTGATTTTCAGACTCCTAACCAAGCCCCAAAGTTTTAGGAGAATACCGTCAGATACCTACTCCAGCTTGCTCCTGTTTTTGTAAATGGTCTTTTCATATGCAAAAGAAGGGGGAGGGGGAGTGTCTTATTTGCCACTTGCAGTGGGCTTTTCAACAGAGCTAAGCTGAGAGCTTCTAAGTAAGTTTTTAAACCGTTTTATACTGGATTTTTATATCAGTATCTGTGCATCTTATTCTTTATAGTAGTGTCTATTACATGCAGTTATATGAAAATGAGTGTATACTGTCCTTTTAACTGGTATAGCAGTTTGTAATGATTTAAAAAATGGGATTTAACCTTTTTCTTTCATGTAATTAGCAAGAGTCCATGAGCTAGTGATGTATGGGATATACATTCCTACCAGGAGGGGCAAAGTTTCCCAAACCTTAAAATGCCTATAAATACACCCCTCACCACACCCACAAATCAGTTTTACAAACTTTGCCTCCCATGGAGGTGGTGAAGTAAGTTTGTGCTAGATTTCTACGTTGATATGCGCTTCGCAGCAGGCTGAAGCCCCGTTTTCCTCTCAGAGTGCAGTGAATGTCAGAGGGATGTGAAGAGAGTATTGCCTATTGCCTATTTGAATACCATGGTCTTCCTCTAGGGGATCTATTTCATAGGTTCTCTGTTATCGGTCGTAGAGATTTCTTCTCCTACCTCCCTTTTCAGATCGACGATATACTCTTATATACCATTACCTCTACTGATTCTCGTTTCAGTACTGGTTTGGCTATCTACTATATGTAGATGAGTGTCTTAGGGTAAGTAAGTCTTATTTCTATTTTATGACACTCAAAGCTATGGTTGGGCACTTTATATGTAAAGTTCTAAATATATGTGTTTAAACATATATTCAGGATAATCAGTATTCCTTCATTCAGACGGTCAGTTTCATTTTTTTGGAAAAATGCATATAAATTTTATTTTTCTTACCTTAAAATTTTCAATTGACTTTTTTTCAAAAATTGCGGGCTGTTAGGCTCGCGGGTGCAGAAAATGCTTCTATTTATTGCATCATTTTTGGCGCGAGACTTTTTTGGCGCAAACATTTTGTCATTTCCGGCGTAATTTTTTGACGTATGTGTATTGCGGACGTTTTTTGGCGCCAAAAAATATGGGCATCATTCTTGGCGCCAAAATATGTGGGCGTTATACTTGGCGCCAAAAATGTGGGCGTCATACTTGGCGCTAGTTTTTTTCACATTATTTCAGTCTCACCTTTTAGTTGCTTCTGGTTTTCTAGAGGCTTGTTTCATTTTGCATTTTTTCCCATTCCTGAAACTCCCATTTAAGGAATTTGATAATTTTGCTTTATATGTTGTTTTTTCTTTTACATATTGCAAGATGTCACTATCTGACCCTGGATCAGAATCTACTTCTGGAAAAGCGCTGCCTGATGTCGGTTCTACCAAAGCTAAGTGCATTTGTTGTAAACTTTTGGTAACTGTTCCTCCGGCTGTAGTTTGTGTTAGTTGTCATGATAAGCTATCAAACGCAGATTGCATTTCCATTAGTAATAATCCATTACCTGTTGTTGTTCCTTCAACATCTAATGTTTAGGATGTTCCTGTTAATATTAAAGAATTTGTTTCTAATTCTATTCGGAAGGCTCTGTCTGTTATTCCTCCTTCTAGTAAACGTAAGAGGTCTTTTAAAACTTCACATATTTCAGATGAATATTTAAATGACTGCCATAATTCAGACTTATCTGTTTCTGATGAGGATCTATCTGGTTCAGAAGATTCTACCTCAGATATTGACACTGATAAATCTTCATATTTGTTTAAGATGGAGTTTATTCGTTCTTTACTTAAAGAAGTGTTGATTGCATTAAATATGGAGGAGTCTAGTCCTCTTGATGTTAAAACTAATAAGCGTTTAAATTCAGTTTTTAAACCTCATGTAGTTATTCCAGAAGTTTTTCCAGTTCCTGATGCTATTTCAGAAGTAATTTCTAGGGAATGGAATAGTCTGGGTACTTCATTTACTCCTTCTCCAAGGTTTAAGAAATTGTACTTGAATTTGCCATCTGATAGATTAGAGGTTTGGGAGAAAATCCCCAAAGTTGATGGGGCTATCTCTACTCTTGCTAAACGTACTACTATTCCTACGGCAGATAGTACTTTGTTTAAAGATCCTTTAGATAGGAAGCTTGAATCCTTTCTAAGGAAGGCTTATTTATGTTCAGGTAATCTTCTTAGACCTGCTATTTCTTTGGCTGATGTTGCTGCAGCTTCAACTTTCTGGTTGGAGGCTTTAGCGCAACAAATGTCAGACCATAATGCTTATAGCATTGTTAAACTTCTTCAACATGCTAATAACTTTGTTTGTGATGCCATTTTTTATATCATTAGAATTGATGTCAGGTATATGTCTTTAGCTATTTTAGCCAGAAGAGCTTTATGGCTTAAGTTTTGGAATGCAGATATGACTTCTAAGTCAACTTTGCTTTCTCTTTCTTTCCACGGTAATAAATTATTTGGTTCTCAGTTATACTCAATAATTTCAACTGTTACTGGGGGGAAGGGAGCCTTTTTGCCTCAGGATAAAAAATCTAAGGGTAAATATAGGGCTACTAATCGTTTTCGTTCCTTTCGTCAGAATAAGGAACAAAAGCCCGACCCTTCCCCTAAAGGAACAGTTTCCATTTGGAAACCTTCTCCAGTCTGGAATAAATCCAAACCTTTTAGAAAGTCAAAACCAGCTCCCAAATCCGCATGAAGGTGCGGCCCTCATTCCAGCACAGCTGGTAGGGGGCAGGTTACAATTTTTCAAAGATGTCTGGATCAATTCGATTCAAAGTCTTTGGATTCAGAACATTGTTTCACAAGGGTACAGAATAGGTTTCAAGGTAAGACCGCCTGTAAGAAGATTCTTTCTCTCACGCATTCCAGTAAACCCAGTAAAGGCTCAAGCATTTCTGAAATGTGTTTCAGACCTGGAGTCAGCTGGGGTAATTGTGCCAGTTCCAGTTCTGGAACGGGGCCTGGGGTTTTATTCAAATCTGTTCATTGTTCCAAAGAAAGAGAATTCTTTCAGACCAGTTCTGGATCTAAAAATATTGAATCTTTATGTAAGGATACCAACATTCAAAATGGTGACTATAAGGACTATTCTGCTTTTGTTCAGCAAGGGCATTATATGTCCACAATAGACTTACAGGATGCATATTTTCATATTCCAATTCATCCGGACCACTATCAGTTCCTGAGATTCTCTTTTCTAGACAAGCATTACCAGTTTGTTGCTCTTCCTTTTGGCCTAGCAACAGCTCCAAGGATCTTTTCGAAGGTTCTCGGTGCCCTTCTCTCTGTCATCAGGGAGCAGGGTATTGCGGTATTTCCTTATTTGGGCGATATCTTGGTACTTGCTCAGTCTTTACATTCTTCAGAATCTCACACGAATCAACTTGTGTTGTTTCTTCAAAGACATGGTTGGAGGATCAATTTACCAAAGAGTTCCTTGATTCCTCAGACAAGGGTAACCTTTTTGGGTTTCCAAATAGATTCAGTGTCCATGACTTTGTCTCTGACAGAGAAAAGATGTCTGAAATTGGTTTCAGCTTGTCGAAACCTTCAGTCTCAATCTTTCCCTTCGGTAGCTTTGTGCATGGAAATTTTAGGTCTCATGACTGATGCATCGGACGCGATCCCGTTTGCTCGTTTTCACATGAGACCTCTCCAGCTTTGTATGCTGAATCAATGGTGCAGGGATTATACAAAGATATCACAATCAATATCCTTAAATCCCAATGTTCGATCTTCTCTGACTTGGTGGTTGGATCACCATCGTTTAGTTCAAGGGGCCTCTTTTGTTCGTCCAACCTGGACTGTGATCTCAACAGATGCGAGTCTTTCAGGTTGGGGAGCTGTATGGGGATCTCTGACAGCGCAGGGGGTTTGGGAATCTCAGGAGGCGAGATTACCAATCAACATTTTGGAACTCTGTGCGATTTTCAGAGCTCTTCAGTTCTGGCCTCTTCTGAAGAGAGAATCGTTTATTTGTTTTAAGACAGACAATGTCACAACCATGTCACAACCATGGCATATGTCAATTATCAAGGGGGGACTCACAGTCCTCAGGCTATGAAAGAAGTATCTCGGATACTTGTTTGGGGGCGGATTCCAGCTCCTGTCTAGTTTCTGCGGTTCACATCCCAGGTATAGACAATTAGGAAGCGGATTATTTCAGTCACCAGACGTTACATCCGGGCGAATGGTCTCTTCACCCAGAGGTATTTCTTCAGATTGTTCAAATCTGGGGACTTCCAGAAATAGATCTGATGGCCTCTCATCTAAACAAGAAACTTCCCAGGTATCTTTCCAGATCCATGGATCCTCAGGCGGAATTATCAACCTGCTTATATCTTTCCGCCTCTAGTTCTTCTTCCAAAAGTGATTTCCAAAATCCTAATGGAGCATTCGTTTGTACTGCTGGTGGCTCCAGCATGGCCACACAGGTTTTGGTATGCGGATCTCATTCGGATGGCCAGTTGCCAACCTTGGACACTTCCGTTAAGACCAGACCGTCTATCTCAAGGCCCATTTTTCCATCAGGATCTCAAATCATTAAATTTGAAGGTATGGAGATTGAACGCTTAATACTTAGTCATAGAGGTTTCTCGGACTTAGTGATTAATACTATGTTACAGGCTCGTAAATCTGTGTCTAGAAAGATCTATTACCGAGTCTGGAAGACTTACATTTCTTGGTGTTCCTCACATAAATTCTCTTGGCATTCTTTTAGAATTCCTAGAATTTTACATTTTCTTCAGGATAGGTTTGGAAAAAGGTTTGTCTGCAAGTTCCTTGAAGGGACAAATCTCTGCTCTTTCTGTTCTTTTTCACAGGAAGATTGCTAATCATCCTGATATTCATTGTTTTGTACAGGCTTTGGTTCGTATCAACCCTGTCATTAAGTCAATCTCTCTTTGGTTCTGAGGGCTTTACAGGCTCCTCCGTTTGAACCTATGCATTCTCTGGATATTAAATTACTTTCCTGGAAAGTTTTGTTCCTTTTGGCCATCTCTTCTGCTAGAAGAGTTTCTGAGTTATCTGCTCTTTCTTGTGAATCTCCTTTTCTGATTTTTCATCAGGATAAGGCGGTGTTGCGGACTTCATTTTAATTTTTTACCTAAAGTTGTGAATTCTAACAACATTAGTAGAGAAATTGTTGTCCCTTCATTGTGTCCTAATCCTAAGAATTTTCTGTAGAGATCTTTACATTCTTTGGATGTAGTAAGAGCTTTGAAATATTATGTTGAAGCTACTAAAGATTTCAGAAAGACTTCTAGTCTATTTGTTATCTTTTCTGGTTCTAGGAAAGGTCAGAAGGCTTCTGCCATTTCTTTGGCGTCTTTGATTCATCATGCTTATGTAGAGTCTGGTAAATCCCCGCCTCAAAGGATTACGGCTCATTCTACTAGGTCAGTTTCTACTTCCTGGGCTTTTAGGAATGAAGCTTCTGTTGATCAGATTTGCAAAGCAGCAACTTGGTCTTCTTTGCATACTTATACAAAATTGAATCATTTTGATGTTTTCTCTTCTTCTGAAGCAGTTTTTGGTAGAAAAGTACTTCAGGCAGCTGTTTCAGTTTGATTTTTCTGCTTATAATTTCAGTTTTTATCATTATAAGATTAACATTTTTTGATTTGGGTTGTGGATTATTTTTTCAGCGGAATTGGCTGTCTTTATTTTATCCCTCCCTCTCTAGTGACTCTTGCGTGGAAGTTCCACATCTTGGGTATCTGCTATCCCATACGTCACTAGCTCATGCACTCTTGCTAATTACATGAAAGAAAACATATTTTATGTAACTTACCTGATAAATTCATTTCTTTCATATTAGCAAGAGTCCATGAGGCCCACCCTTTTTGTGGTTGTTATGATTTTTTTTTTTTTTTTTTTTGTATAAAGCACAATTATTCCAATTCCTTATTTTTTATGCTTTCGCTCCTTTCTTATCACCCCACTTGGCTATTCGTTAAACTGAATTGTGGGTGTGGTGAGGGGTGTATTTATAGGCATTTTAAGGTTTGGGAAACTTTGCCCATCCTGGTAGGAATGTATATCCCATACGTCACTAGCTCATGGACTCTTGCTAATATGAAAGAAATTAATTTATCAGGTAAGTTCTTACATAAATTATGTTTTGTTTTTTATAATTTTTAATTTCTTCACCCTTTAGAGCTGCAAGGATACTGGTGTATGAACGATAGCCAATCAACCACATATGGGGGTCAATTTATCAAGCTTGATGCCCCATGTTTCCGACGAGTGTTCAGGCTCGCCGGAAACAGAAGTTATGAAGCAGCGGTCTAAAGATCGCTGCTCCATAACCTGTCCGTCTGCTCTGAGGCGGCGGACAGAAATCAACCCGATCGAAGTATCTTCTGAGGGAATTAAATATTTGGTTTTATATTATAAATGTATTCAAACGGTGTATATAACTGTACAAGCAGAACATTTTTGGATTATGTCAGCAAATGCCCCTGTCCCAAAATTTGTAATATTTGCACATTGTACAGCGGCCATTTTTTCAATGTATTATAGCAATTCAATTTATTTTAAAATAAAATAATATTTGTGGTTTATTCACATAAGACTTAAAATTTTGTATTTTGTTTTCAAATCGATATTAGTTTTAAAATTCATAACAAAGCTATAGCAAAGCTATAGAATACAAAATGGGAAAAACATGTCTGCTGAACCTTTTCATAATTTACCAATGGTCTTGAGAATACAGTTTCCTGAGGGTCTATTGGTCTATGAGGAACCAGCTTTTTTTTTTGTAGATAGTGGATGGATTGAATGGATAGTGGATGAAAATGGTAAAAAAAATATATATCACCCACAACTTGTATCTTTAATTTACAATGTATGTACAAATATTTAAATGTGAAAAAAAAATGACGTTCTCATGTAATGTTGCATCCATGGTGAATATAATACAGAATCAGGTAATAATTCAGCCTTATTTCAGCCCTTCTCTGGACTATTTTTAAAGTGCCACTTCCTAGATTTATTACCTGGGCACTTGATTTCTGATGCCAAGCATGCTGGTGCCCTCATTATTTGCATAACTCCCAACATTTTGTCATTTTGTCATTCTGAGGGATTGTTATCAATGCAAGAATGGAATATGGCTGCATTTTAGGTAATCTGGGTGCAGAACACAAGAATATGTTTTTCATTGCTGAGAAATACAAAGAAGAATGAACTGTGGAAAACAAGTTCCAGTTTGGGGTCTGCCATAGGATGTACAACAACTGCATTTGGAAAAGCTCATAACAGCTGTAAATAAAACATATCCTATTTAGAATAAAATTATTGGTAAACTATGCTATAAAATACACCATTTAATCCCTGCAAGTAATACATATGGAGAATCCTCTTTAAAGGGACACTGAACCCAATTTTTTCTTTCGTGTTTCAGATAGAGTATGCAATTTTAAGCAACTTTCTAATTCACTTCTATTATCAATTTTTCTTCGTTCTCTTGTTATCTTTATTTGAAAAAGAAGGCATCTAAGCTAAGGAGCCAGCCAATTTCTGGTTCATACCATGGAAAGCACTTGTTTATTGGTGGTTAAATTTGTCTACCAATCAGCAAGATAAACCCAGCTGATCAAAACTTACATCCTTGCTTTTCAAATACAGATACCAAGAGAATATAGAAAATTTGATATTAGAAAAATTAGAATAAATTAGAAAGTTGCTTAAAATTGCATGCTCTATCTGAATCACGAATGAAAAAATTTGGGTTCAGTGTCACTTGAACAGGCAGTGAGAAATTTTCTTTAAAATAGGCCCTGACCTTGTGCACTTAAATCAGTAACTTTTCATTACATGTTCCAATTTGTGTGGTTGCTTTGTGATATACAACTGTATGGTTGCATTTACAAAAAAATACTTGTGAGAAAATTTAGCATAGTATTCCCCCCCCCCCCCACCTAGTTCACCAAGCAAATGACAGCAAGCCATGTGCTTGAAAAGCAGCATCAGATGCATGTGCCAGAAAGCTATGTGCCTCAAAAGCAGCATCAGATGTACTGTACGTGCTAGTAAGTCATGTGCCTCAGAAGCAGCATCAGATGTATGTGCCAGCAAGTCATCAGGGGGTGATAGGCGTGACTCCTGCCAGGGGCCCAATGGGCCAGGGGGCCCCATGAGGCAAGAACTAAAGGCAGTGTATTTATGATTATTTGACAATGCTGTAGAAATTCTTTACTGCCCCTTTATGCAAGGATTTTCCAGATGCAAGGAGGCATTTTATCTATGATTTTTACATTTGTATAACATGTTATACTCTCAGACTCAGACTGCTCAGTGTTTGAAATGAGACAGGTTAACTTAACTGTTCAGTTTACACTACAGCTGACTTACTTTTTAAATACATACCAACAAGCCTAAATCCTGCATTTAACCAGATCTAATGGTATGAGTACCACAGCTTATGGTTCCACCAAGACCATATAGAGTACAGCATTTTCAAAATCCATAAGTACAGCTGACAGATGGGAACATTTGTACACTATATTTGAAGTGGTGTTCTTGGTTGGGGAAAAAATCAAACAAACATATGTCAACCTTTTAAAAGTACTTTTCTTCATCTTGCCATCTACCCAGATCATTAAAGTACAATTTTGAATTCACAGAATTATCTTTGTTTGCACATTTACAAATACGATTCTTTAAAAAGTGATCTCTTAATTTCTGCAATTTTTTTATCATTCATGTCACACACTGTTGATTTAGGGGATTGAAGGTACATACATGTTTCCTCTTGTGAGTGTTTTTGTGGGTGTCTGTGTTTATGTCTTTGTGCTTTGGTTTGTGTCTCTATGAGTGTGTATGTATTTTTTTTTCAAAGACTTACACACATCTGTGAGGGTGGGTGTGTAAGTCTTTGTGCATTTTCTGTGGATGTCTGTGAGGGTGTGTGCATATGCCTTTGATCTTTTTCTATGGGTGTCTCTGTGATGGTGTGTGTATGTCTGTGTTTTCTGTGGATGTCTCTCTGAGGGTTTGTGTATGTATGTATGTATGTCTGTTTTCTGTGGGTGTCTCTGTGAGGGTGTGTGTATGTTTGTGTGTTTTCTGTGGATGTCTCAGTGAGGGTGTGTGTATGTATGTCTTTCTATGTTGTATGTGGTTGTCTCTCTGTGTGTGTATGTCTTTGTGTATTTTCTGTGGGTGTCTCTGTGTGTGTGTGTATGTCTTTGTGTGTTTTCTGAGGCTGTCTCTGTCATTGTTTCCTTGGGTGTATGTGCAAGTTTGTGTTTGAGTTTGTGTCTGTTTGTCCATTGTCTGCTACTTTTTATGACATTTTGACCTTACTACTGATTATTCACATCTTTCTACAGACTTTGAGACTAATGAGACCTTTCTGGAAGTCACCAATCTACCATTTAACCTTTAAATTACTGTTTAGGCAGTTCAGGGCCCTTCCTTTCAGCCACTGCATGCTGTTGTCATCATTTAGTTGGCATCTTCCTTTACAAAAAGATAATCAGAACTCCATATTTTGTTTTCTAAATCTCCTTTGTTTTGCAAAACTGTAGTTTACCTCATTACTTGTCAGGTCAATGTAAACAAGTGCTCAGTGTCTGTTTGGGTGTCTGAGTGTGTTTCTTTGCGTGTCTGATAGAGTGACTGTCTATATGTGAATCCTTATGTGTGAGCCTGTGTGTGTGTTTCAGTGTATGAGTGTGTCTGTGTGTTTGCATGTTACTACCTTTACAACATTTCCAAGTTTAAATAGACACTTAAGAATAAAGTGCATATATGTTTTAGTCACTTGGTCAAAAATTGCACGTCGGGGGGGGGGGGGGCACCGGATCAATGGTTAAGTCAGGGGCCCCAAAATTTCTAATGGCGGCCCTGCTAGTGAGTCATGTGCCTGAAAAGCAGCATCAGATGTGTTTCAGTGTATGAGTGTGTCTGTGTGTTTGTATGTTACTACCTTTACAATATTTCCAAGTTTAAATAGACACTTAAGAATAAAGTGCATATATGTTTTAGTCACTTGGTCAAAAATTGCACATGTCAGGGGGGGCGCCTGATCAATGGTTAAGTCAGGGGCCCCAAAATGTTTGAGTCATGTGCCTCAAAAGCAGCATCAGATGTATGTACCAGCAATACATGTTCCTCAAAAGCAGCACCAGGTGTATGTGCAAGCAAGTCACAAGCCTCAAAAGTAGCATCAGATGTATGTGCCAGCAAGTCATGTGCCTCAAAAGTAGCATCAGATGTATGTGCCAGCAAGTCATGTGCCTCAAAAGCAGCATCAGATGTATGTGCCAGCAAGTCATGTGCCTCAAAAGTAGCATCAGATGTATGTGCCAGCAAGTCATGTGCCTCAAAAGTAGCATCAGCTGTATGTGCCAGCAAGTCATGTACTTCATATGCAGCATTGGATGTATGTGCCAGCAAGTCATGTGCCTCAAAAGCAGCATCAGATGTATGTGCCAGCAAGTCATGTGTCTCAAAAGCAGCATCAGATGTATGTGCCAGCAAGTCATGTGCCTCAAAAGCAGCATCAGATGTATGTGCAAGCAAGTCATGTGCCTCAAAAGTAGCATCAGATGTATGTGCCAGCAAGTCATGTGCCTCAAAAGCAGCATCAGATGTTTGTGCCAGAAAGTCATGTGCCTCAAAAGCAGCATCAGATGTATGTACCAGCAAGTCATGTGCCTCAAAAGCAGCATCAGCTGTATGTGCCAGCAAGTCATGTGCCTCAAAAGTAGCATCAGATGTATGTGCCAGCAAGTCATGTGCCTCAAAAGCAGCATCAGATATATGTGCCAGCAAGTCATGTACCTCAAAAGCAGCATCAGATGTATGTGCCAGCAAGTCATGTGTCTCAAAAGCAGCATCAGATGTATGTGCCAGCAAGCCATGTGCTTGAAAAGCAGCATCAGATGCATGTGCCAGAAAGCTATGTGCCTCAAAAGCAGCATCAGCTGTACTGTACGTGCTAGTAAGTCATATGCCTCAAAAGCAGCATCAGATGTATGTGCCAGCAAGTCATGTGCCTCAAAAGCAGCATCAGGTGTATGTGCCAGCAAGTCATGTGCCTCAAAAGCAGCATCAGGTGTATGTGCCAGCAAGCCATGTGCCTCAAAAGTAGCATCAGATTTATGTGCAAGCAAGCCATGTGCCTCAAAAGCGTGTGTGTGTTTCAGTGTATGAGTGTGTCTGTGTGTTTGCATGTTACTACCTTTACAACATTTCCAAGTTTAAATAGACACTTAAGAATAAAGTGCATATATGTTTTAGTCACTTGGTCAAAAATTGCACGTCGGGGGGGGGGGGGCACCGGATCAATGGTTAAGTCAGGGGCCCCAAAATTTCTAATGGCGGCCCTGCTAGTGAGTCATGTGCCTGAAAAGCAGCATCAGATGTGTTTCAGTGTATGAGTGTGTCTGTGTGTTTGTATGTTACTACCTTTACAATATTTCCAAGTTTAAATAGACACTTAAGAATAAAGTGCATATATGTTTTAGTCACTTGGTCAAAAATTGCACATGTCAGGGGGGGCGCCTGATCAATGGTTAAGTCAGGGGCCCCAAAATGTTTGAGTCATGTGCCTCAAAAGCAGCATCAGATGTATGTACCAGCAAGACATGTTCCTCAAAAGCAGCACCAGGTGTATGTGCAAGCAAGTCACAAGCCTCAAAAGTAGCATCAGATGTATGTGCCAGCAAGTCATGTGCCTCAAAAGTAGCATCAGATGTATGTGCCAGCAAGTCATGTGCCTCAAAAGCAGCATCAGATGTATGTGCCAGCAAGTCATGTGCCTCAAAAGTAGCATCAGATGTATGTGCCAGCAAGTCATGTGCCTCAAAAGTAGCATCAGCTGTATGTGCCAGCAAGTCATGTACTTCATATGCAGCATTGGATGTATGTGCCAGCAAGTCATGTGCCTCAAAAGCAGCATCAGATGTATGTGCCAGCAAGTCATGTGTCTCAAAAGCAGCATCAGATGTATGTGCCAGCAAGTCATGTGCCTCAAAAGCAGCATCAGATGTATGTGCAAGCAAGTCATGTGCCTCAAAAGTAGCATCAGATGTATGTGCCAGCAAGTCATGTGCCTCAAAAGCAGCATCAGATGTTTGTGCCAGAAAGTCATGTGCCTCAAAAGCAGCATCAGATGTATGTACCAGCAAGTCATGTGCCTCAAAAGCAGCATCAGCTGTATGTGCCAGCAAGTCATGTGCCTCAAAAGTAGCATCAGATGTATGTGCCAGCAAGTCATGTGCCTCAAAAGCAGCATCAGATGTATGTGCCAGCAAGTCATGTACCTCAAAAGCAGCATCAGATGTATGTGCCAGCAAGTCATGTGTCTCAAAAGCAGCATCAGATGTATGTGCCAGCAAGCCATGTGCTTGAAAAGCAGCATCAGATGCATGTGCCAGAAAGCTATGTGCCTCAAAAGCAGCATCAGCTGTACTGTACGTGCTAGTAAGTCATATGCCTCAAAAGCAGCATCAGATGTATGTGCCAGCAAGTCCTGTGCCTCAAAAGCAGCATCAGGTGTATGTGCCAGCAAGTCATGTGCCTCAAAAGCAGCATCAGGTGTATGTGCCAGCAAGCCATGTGCCTCAAAAGTAGCATCAGATTTATGTGCAAGCAAGCCATGTGCCTCAAAAGCGTGTGTGTGTTTCAGTGTATGAGTGTGTCTGTGTGTTTGCATGTTAGTACCTTTACAACATTTCCAAGTTTAAATAGACACTTAAGAATAAAGTGCATATATGTTTTAGTCACTTGGTCAAAAATTGCACATGTCGGGGGGGGGGGGGCGCCTGATCAATGGTTAAGTCAGGGGCCCCAAAATTTCTAGTGGCGGCCCTGCTAGTGAGCCATGTGCCTCAAAAGCAGCATCAGATGTATGTACCAGCAAGACATGTTCCTCAAAAGCAGCACCAGGTGTATGTGCAAGCAAGTCACAAGCCTCAAAAGTAGCATATGATGTATGTGCCAGCAAGTCATGTGCCTCAAAAGTAGCATATGATGTATGTGCCAGCAAGTCATGTGCCTCAAAAGTAGCATATGATGTATGTGCCAGCAAGTCATGTGCCTCAAAAGTAGCATATGATGTATGTGCCAGCAAGTCATGTACCTCAAAAGTAGCATCAGATGTATGTGTCAGCAAGTCATGTGTGTCAAAAGAAGCATCAGATGTATGTGCCAGCAAGCCATGTGCTTCAAAAGCAGCATCAGATGCAGACATCCCAACTCTCCCTGAAGTTCAGGGAGTCTCCCTGATTGTAATAGTGGCTCCCTGATGCCAGCAAATGGAATGCAATCTCCCTGAAACTCCAAGTACCATGATCCAATGTGGCCCAAATACGGAAAAGTGTTTTTTTAAGGAATGACTTTAGTTGCTGGGACGTTATAGAACCCTCAAAGTTTGCATCAGTAGCAAAAAAGCCCCCACTGATTTTAATAAAATAAAACACAAATACTACCTTATTTACTGCACGTAATTAAACTTTGTATTCTAAAATATTTGAGCATTCAACAAGCTTACGATCACTGGAAAATAGGTTTGTTGTATGTGGTTGTGCAATAAGCACAAAAGCACCATCAGAGGTATGTGCCAGCAAGCCATGTGCCTCAAAAGCAGCATCAGATGTACGTGCTAGTAAGTCATGTGCCTCAAAAGCAGCATCAGGTGTATGTGCCAGCAAGCCATGTGCCTCAAAAGTAGCATCAGATTTATGTGCAAGCAAGTCATGTGCCTCAAAAGTAGCATCAGATTTATGTGCAAGCAAGCCATGTGCCTCAAAAGCAGCATCAGATATATGGGCCAGCAAGTCATGTGCCTCAAAAGTAGCCTCAGATTTATGTGCAAGCAAGTCATGTGCCTCAAAAGTAGCATCAGATTTATGTGCACGCAAGCCATGTGCCTCAAAAGCAGCATCAGATGTATGTGCTAGTAAGTCATGTGCCTCAAAAGCAGCATCAGATGTATGTGCCAGCAAGACATGTTCCTCAAAAGCAGCATCAGGTGTATGTGCAAGCAAGTCACGAGCCTCAAAAGTAGCATCAGATGTATGTGCCAGCAAGTCATGTACCTCAAAAGCAGCATCAGATGTATGTGCCAGCAGGTATTGTGCATCAAAAGCAGCATCAGATGTATGTGCCAGCAAGACATGTTCCTCAAAAGCAGCATCAGGTGTATGTGCAAGCAAGTCACGAGCCTCAAAAGTAGCATCAGATGTATGTGCCAGCAAGACATGTTCCTCAAAAGCAGCATCAGGTGTATGTACATGCAAGTCACGAGCCTCAAAAGTAGCATCAGATGTATGTGCCAGCAAGTCATGTGCCTCAAAAGCAGCATCAGATGTATGTGCCAGCAAGCCATGTGCCTCAAAAGTAGCATCAGATGTACTGTACGTGCTAGTAAGTCATGTGCCTCAAAAGCAGCATCAGGTGTATGTACATGCAAGTCACGAGCCTCAAAAGTAGCATCAGATGTACGTGCTAGTAAGTCATGTGCCTCAAAAGCAGCATCAGGTGTATGTGCCAGCAAGCCATGTGCCTCAAAAGTAGCATCAGATTTATGTGCAAGCAAGTCAAGTGGCTCCTGGAGGCTGCAGGGTGGATGGAAGGAGCTTTGACCGGAGGAGGAAAGAGGCCCTATCTCTCTCCATTCCTCTCAGTGGTGGTAGGCAGGATGACAGGAGGGGCTTAGGGCGAGCTATTAAGAGGGCAGGCTGAGCGGGGAAATCAGCACAGCAAAAATTGTTACAGACGGAGAACATCCTGTGTGCTGTTCTCCCGCTCAGCCTGCGTCATGGCTGATATTGAGCACTTACTGCGGCAGCTTAAGGAGGCTGCTTCTGAGAGAGGCCCTGCATGGCTAGAGGGACAGGTCCGGTCCCTTCTGAGAAATCCGGTGCCCGTTCCGGTTGTGGGAAGACAAAGATCCGGGAGGATTTCAAAGCCTCCGTCGAGGCTTAGCCCAGAAGTTCGGGGAAGGTCTGGAGGCAGCAAGAAAGCGGCATCTGGGACCCAGAGGAGGCAAGCAAGTGATCCGGTGGCGGCGGTTGAAGCGGGGCAGTCCAGGCCCACGGCGGTGATGACGTCACCGGCGGAGAGGAGCAGCGGTGATATGATTCAGAGGCCTAAGGCGGCGACGGCCGCAAAATGCGGTACTGGGTTGAGGGGGGTTGTTCACGGCCGGGAGAGGCCTGCTGGGGGGTCAGGGTCATTTGAGTTAGGTGGGGGTAGGCCTAGTACTAGTGGGGCCCAGGAGGTGTATGGGGGAGCAGAGGATATTAGTAGTGGGGTGGGACTCTTGGCCCCTGATCAGCATTCTGTGGAGGGTGGGGGGGGGTCAGCCCTGGTCCCTCCATGTTAGGTGGCAGGAGAGGGATTATTGTTCAGGCTGAAGTGCATAGGGAGTTCCCTGCAGGAGGTGGCCCCAATTTAGTTGACCTAGATTATGGGTCTGGTGAGGATGCTGAGGAGTTTGAGCTGGACCCTGGGGAGGTTAGCCTATTCCTTGACTCTTCAGATGAGGATTTTGTCCCCCCCTCCCCGGGGGCCAGTGGGAAGCCGGTTAGCAGATTTAGGGGGAACGTTAGTAGGCCTGTGGGGGGTGGCGGGATCCCTGGTGTGTCATTTTCTTCCGGTGTGGGTAGTGGAGAAGATGTGGGTGTCTCACATGTGAGTTTTTCTCTTGCAGATGCAAGCACTTCTGGACAACGGCAGATTCTATGGACGGCCTAGAGGAGGACTTCTTTGGCCTGCACGGCTCTTGGACGGACTCGATTTGCATAGAGCCTGATGACGGCGTCAGCAAGATACGTTGCCCGTTGCTGAGGTAGAGGTGAGAGGAGGGGCAGAAGGGGTGGGGTTAGTCGGGTCCTTGGGTAGGGCCAGGGTGGACATAGGGCACATTCGGGGTGGGAGGGGAGGGAACAGACGTCCGGGCGCTTTGGCAGGCCGGAGGGGTGTCCCTAGGGGAGGAGCTAGACAACGGCCAGTGGGAGAGACTGCATGGTCGGGGGGCAAAAGGGGGTGGGCTCCTAAGAGGGGAAGGGGGTTACACATGGCTAGAGGTACCACCCAGCCGCATGGGAGGCGGGGGGATAGGGGGGTTCTGCCAATTAATTTGTGTTCGCGTGCTGCTGTTTTTCAGGAACCTTCACGGCAGCCGGACCAACCTGCACGGACGGCTGCCATAAGACAAGAAAGTGAACAGAGGAGAACGGAGCCACGCGAGGGCGGGCTCCAGGGTACCATGGTCGGACCATCAGGATCGCAGGCGGTGGACACTTCTGCAGGTGAGGCTAAGATAGTGAATGTGAGGGGTAATGTTGGGGGGAGTGATAATTATTCAGTGGCTGTAAGGGTTGTTGCGGGATTGCGGGACTTGTTGTTGCAGTTGGAGGGGGCTGCCCCTCCGCAGGAGATTGCGGTCGAGAGGGCTTGGGTTCCGGCGCTGGGTCCTATAGTGTCGGGGAGGGTCGAGGCTCCTGTGCTGGTGGGCACACCGGCACACACTGGCGGGGTTCCTGGGGCGGGTCAGGCCCCTGGTCCGTCCATGGAGGCCCAGGGCCTTGGAGCATCGGTGGTTTCTACCTCAGCGGCGGTAGAACCGGCGGAGGGGTCCGAATTGAGAGTGGCAGACACGGCGATGTCCCGTTCGTGCCTCTGCTCCATCGGGCCGCTGGGGATGCATCTGACTTCGGAAGTCAGGGATAAGATATGTAAGAGGGAGTTCATTGAACTGTTTTCCCTCCTTCCTCTTGAGCAGTCCTTCGAGATTCCGGAGGATTCAAAAAAGGATGTGGCCAAGAAAGAGGAAGATGAAAGGAAAAAACGTTATAGGAAATTACCTAAAACGTTTTCTAACTGGTTCCAAACCTTTGTGATTTATGCCAGTGTCTTTGCATATAAGTTCCCGGAGCAAGGCGGTGCCTTGTTCTGTTACCTGGATGAAATTGCGGCAGCACAGAGGACATACGGCGGGATGGCTTGGTGGTCGTATGACGAGCACTTTCGTCAGCGGCTGTCGGTCAAGCCGGATATGAGGTGGGACGACCGGGACATGGGGTTGTGGCTAAAAATAATGACACCTTTGAGAGCCTCGCAGTCCTTTCGGTCGGGAGCTGGTGGTTCATCCACCGGAGGGTCCCCGGTGTCGGTTAGGAAAGGGTGTTGCTTCACTTTTAATGAAAAGTCATGTAAGTGGGGCACCACGTGTAAGTTCAAGCATGAGTGCTCCGGGTGTGGAGGAGCTCAACCCTATTCCAGATGTTTTCGGAAGGGAAAGGCTGGCGGAACAGGAGATACAGCTGAAAAAGGGGGCGACTCCGGTGAGGCTAGACGCGATGGAGCGTTGGCTCGTTCTGTACGCTAGGCGAAGGGGTTGTCGTGAGTCAGCGGCTGTTTTGTACCATGGTTTTCAGTTTGGTTTCATCATTCCGTCACAGGGGGGTAGCCGGGTTTTCCGGGGAAACTTGAAGTCTGCCCGCTTGTGGCCGGAGGTGGTACGGGACAAATTGCTTAAGGAAGTGTCTTTAGGGCATATGGCTGGTCCATTTGATTGTCCGCCCATTGCGGATTTGAGAATATCTCCGCTAGGGGTGGTTCCCAAGAGGGAACCTGGTAAATTCCGGCTAATTCACCATCTCTCTTTTCCTAAAGGGGGATCGGTGAATGATGGGATCCCTCAGGAATTGGCATCGGTGAAATATGCCTCTTTTGACCAGGCGGTGGCATTGGTAAGGGAGGCGAGGCCTGCTGCCTTGTTGGCAAAAATTGATATTGAGGCGGCATTCCGGTTGTTGCCAGTTCACCCGTCCTCGCATCGTTTGTTGGTTGTTGTGTGGAGGGCTCTTATTATGTTGATTTATGTTTGCCCATGGGCTGCTCTATTTCATGTTCGTTGTTCGAACAGTTTAGTTCGTTCCTGGAATGGGTGGTTTCTGTGCGTTCGGGTTTGTTGTCATTGGTACATTACCTGGACGATTTCTTGTTTGTCGGCCCGGCGGGTTCGGAGGTTTGCGGGCGGCTGCGTGATGTTTGTTGCCAGGTTGCGTTGGATTTTGGGGTGCCAATTGCCAGTGAGAAATCGGAGGGGCCGGTGTCAACCCTGGATTTTTTGGGCATTACGAT
Source organism: Bombina bombina (assembly GCF_027579735.1). Lineage (NCBI taxonomy): Eukaryota > Metazoa > Chordata > Amphibia > Anura > Bombinatoridae > Bombina > Bombina bombina. The sequence goes on from NC_069503.1 coordinate 992,126,826, forward strand.
TGACTCCATAAACATGGAGTGCAGATTACCCGGTGAGAAAGTGAAGGACTTGTTGGAAGTTGTAGACAGATGCTTGTTGGCAAAGAAGATCACGTTGCATGATCTCCAGTCTTTGATTGGAAAGTTCAATTTCGCGTGCAGGATCATCCCCATGGGGAGGGTTTTCTGCAGGCGGTTGTCATTAGCAACGGCGGGTGTTGTAAAGCCGCATCATATTGTGCGATTGTCGAGGGAGCTGAAAGATGACTTGAGAGTTTGGCGATGTTTCTTGTTGAGTTTCAATGGCTCTGCATTAATTCAGGAACCTAGGGTGTCGAATGAGGAGCTGGGACTGGTGACAGATTCAGCTGGTAGTTGTGGTTTCGGAGCTTACTTTATGGGCCATTGGTGTGTGGCTGGTTGGCCGGACGAATGGCTGTCAAGTGATTTAGTGAAGAATTTGGTTTTCCTGGAGCTTTTTCCGATTGTTGTGGCGCTGTATGTTTGGGAGGTTGAATTGAGCAATAAGTCAATGGTGTTCTCAACGGACAATATGGGGGTTGTTTATGCGTTAAACTCATTGACGTCTTCATCATTGCCGGTGTTGCGTTTGTTGCGTCTGTTGGTGTTGAAGTGTTTGAGGAAGAACGTGTGTATTAAAGCTAAACATATCCCGGGTGTTGATAACCCTATAGCCGATTCCCTCTCTCGCTTTCAGTGGCGGAGGTTCCGGGAGTTGGCCCCTCTGGCAGACGCGATCGGTTGCCGGTGTCCAGTTTTTCTGTGGAGGCTCGGGATGGAAGATTGGCTGGACTGGTGAAGGCATCGCTCGCTCCAGGTATTTGGGCTTCCTACTCCAGAGTGTGGTGGGATTGGGAGTCCAGGCTGAGGGGGTGTGGTATTTGGGAGCCGGGTTCTGATCTTACTGGTGCCCTGTTGGATTGGATGTGGGAATGGGGGTCCCAGGGATTGTCGCTTCGGCTATGGATAGACGCATGGCGGCTTTGTCCTTTCGTTTTAGGCTACTTGGTCTGCATGATGCTACCAGGGTTTTCTGTGTTCGGCGGGTCCTGAAGGGGTTAAAAGGGGTCGGTGGGCCCGTCCCCGGATAAGCGGAGGCCGATTACTTTTTCATTGTTGGTGAAGTTGTATAATGTTCTGGGGGAGGTGTGCCAGTTGGCTTTTGAAACGTGCTTGTTCAGGGTGGCTTATGTTCTGGCCTTTTTCGGGGCATTTCGGGTCTCTGAATTGGTTAGCAGGAACCTGAAGGTGATGGGTGGTTTGGGCGTTGAGGATGTGATTCTATTTGACTCTAGGGTGGAGATATTTCTGAGAAAAAGTAAGACGGACCAGCTGGGGAAGGGTAGGACGATTGTCCTTTTTCCCAGTGGTTCAGTGGTTTGTCCTTGGCGTTGTGTTCGTGAGTACTTGGGGGTCAGACCAGGAATTGGAGGTTCCTTGTTAGTTCATCTGGACGGGAGGCCACTGTCGCACTTCCAGTTCAAGGCGGTGCTTAAAAAAGCCTTGGGCCGGTTGGGAATCAACCCGGCTGATTTCGGAACCCACTCTTTTCGGATTGGGGCCGCAACGGAAGCGTCCATGAGGGGGCTTTCCGAAGCGGAAGTTAAGGGGATTGGCAGGTGGGGTTCGGGTCGTTTTCGGTTATATGTTCGCCCGGAATTGGGTGTTTGAGGTGTTTTTTGTTCTTGGAGTTCATTTCTTTTCTATGTTTTAGGTGTGGAGCGTTTATGGTTGGTCGGCCACTCTTTTATTTATTGGGCCCGGAGGGCGGCCTCGGCAAAGGTGGATGGATTGCAGTTGGGTATTGCCAGAGCTCGTTGTGAAGTGAAATGGTTTGGTGTTCGGGGGCTCAAATGGGACGGATTACTGCCTCTGATGTTGGATTATTGCAGGTGCTTTCAGCCTCCAACTGTGTTGTTAATCCATGCTGGGGGGAATGATCTGGGGTTCTTGCCACAGAGAGAGTTGTTGAGGCAAATGAAAAGGGACGTTGGTAGACTGAAGAGCTTGTTCCCTGCGTTGACCATTATATGGTCGGACATTTTGCCGAGGATGGTTTGGAGGGCGGCATGGGACCCTGTACGTCTGGATAAGAGCAGACGTAAAGTGAATAAGATCATGGGTGCTTTTGTTCGGAGGATTGGGGGTTCAGTTGTTCATCATTCAGACTTGGCTGAGGTTGGTGAAGGTGAATTCTATTTGTCTGACAGGGTACATCTGAACGATTTTGGGCTGCAGCTTTTTATCCTCAATTTTAAAGAGGCGTTGTGTGCGATTGGTAGTTTGGCGGGACTGGGCTGAGGAGTCAGGCCAGTCGGTGGCGGGGGTGCTAGCCCTTAAATTACAGACAAATTATGGCCAGTGGTTGGTGTGGTGGAAGTTTGTATTCCCATTGGGGAATTTAAGGTGGGGTTTTCTAAGGGCAAGGGGTTCCTTAGAAACTTGGATATGGAGGATCGCTGACGGTTGAATTTTGCATGGTTGGGTCCAGTAAACAAAGTCTTTTACGGCCATAGTTAAATTAGAAAATAACAGGGACTAGCACCGCTGGGGTTCAAGATGTACTATGTTTACAATTGTTTGCACTGTTATTTATTAAGTTATGGAAAGTTTTTACTAAGTTATTTATTATTAATAAAAGGGCTGCGGCCAATTTTGCACCAAAGCTAAGTCTGTTGTCTGTTATTTATAAGTCTTTTATTAAAATGGTGATATTGAGTATATTGATGGTTAAGGGCCGGAGATTTGACGACATAAAAGGTCAAGTGGCTCCTGGAGGCTGCAGGGTGGACGGAAGGAGCTTTGACCGGAGGAGGAAAGAGGCCCTATCTCTCTCCATTCCTCTCGGTGGTGGTAGGCAGGATGACAGGAGGGGCTTAGGGCGAGCTATTAAGAGGGCAGGCTGAGCGGGAAAATCAGCACAGCAAAAATTGTTACAGACGGAGAACATCTCCCTCCCACCCGTCCCTATTTTGTGTGGATTTGTGTTGTTTGTGTTTTTTCCCAGTCTTTACAGGTTTTTTCTGTCGCAGTCGGAAGGCGGGGGTGCTAGCCCTTAAATTACAGACAAATTATGGCCAGTGGTTGGTGTGGTGGAAGTTTGTATTCCCATTGGGGAATTTAAGGTGGGGTTTTCTAAGGGCATGGGGTTCCTTAGAAACTTGTATATGGAGGATCGCTAACGGGCCCAACCATTTTGCACGGTTGGGTCCAGTAAACAAAGTCTTTTACGGCCATAGTTAAATTAGAAAATAACAGGGACTCGCACCGCTGGGGTTCAAGATGTACTATGTTTACAATTGTTTGCACTGTTATTTATTAAGTTATGGAAAGTTTTTACTAAGTTATTTATTATTAATAAAAGGGCTGCGGCCAATTTTGCACCAAAGCTAAGTCTGTTGTCTGTTATTTATAAGTCTTTTATTAAAATGGTGATATTGAGTATATTGATGGTTAAGGGCCGGAGATTTGACGACATAAAAGATCATGTGCCTCAAAAGTAGCATCAGATTTATGTGCACGCAAGCCATGTGCCTCAAAAGCAGCATCAGATGTATGTGCTAGTAAGTCATGTGCCTCAAAAGCAGCATCATATGTATGTGCCAGCAAGTCATGTGCCTCAAAAGCAGCATCAGATGTATGTGCCAGCAAGTCATGTGCCTCAAAAGCAGCATCAGATATATGTGCCAGCGAGTCATGTGCCTCAAAAGCAGCATCAGTTGTATGTGCCAGCAAGTCATGTGCCTCAAAAGCAGCATCAGATGTATGTGCTAGTAAGTCATGCGCCTCAAAAGCAGCATCAGATGTATGTGTCAGCAAGACATGTTCCTCAAAAGCAGCATCAGGTGTATGTGCAAGCAAGTCACGAGCCTTAAAAGTAGCATCAGATGTATGTGCCAGCAAGTCATGTACCTCAAAAGCAGCATCAGATGTATGTGCCAGCAGGTATTGTGCATCAAAAGCAGCATCAGATGTATGTGCCAGCAAGCCATGTTCCTCAAAAGCAGCACCAGGTGTATGTGCAAGCAAGTCACAAGCCTCAAAAGTAGCATCAGATGTATGTGCCAGCAAGTCATGTGCCTCAAAAGTAGCATCAGATGTATGTGCCAGCAAGTCATGTGCCTCAAAAGTAGCATCAGGTGTATGTGCCAGCAAGACATGTTCCTCAAAAGCAGCACCAGGTGTATGTGCAAGCAAGTCACAAGCCTCAAAAGTAGCATATGATGTATGTGCCAGCAAGTCATGTGCCTCAAAAGTAGCATCAGCTGTATGTGCCAGCAAGTCATGTACCTCAAAAGTAGCATCAGATGTATGTGACAGCAAGTCATGTGTGTCAAAAGAAGCATCAGATGTATGTGCCAGCAAGCTATGTGCTTCAAAAGCAGCATCAGATGTATGTGCCAGAAAGTCATGTGCCTCAAAAGCAGCATCAGATGTATGTGCCAGCAAGTCATGTGACTCAAAAGCAGCATCAGGTGTATGTGCCAGCAAGTCATGTACCTCAAAAGCAGCATCAGATGTATGTGCCAGAAAGTCATGTGCCTCAAAAGCAGCATCAAATGTATGTGCCAGCAAGTCATGTGCCTCAAAAGCAGCATCAGATGTATGTGCCAGCAAGTCATGTGCCTCAAAAGCAGCATCAGATGTACGTGCTAGTAAGTCATGTGCCTCAAAAGCAGCATCAGGTGTATGTGCCAGCAAGCCATGTGCCTCAAAAGTAGCATCAGATTTATGTGCAAGCAAGTCATGTGCCTCAAAAGTAGCATCAGATGTATGTGCCAGAAAGTCATGTGCCTCAAAAGCAGCATCAGATGTATGTGCCAGCAAGTCATGTGCCTCAAAAGCAGCATCAAATGTATGTGCCAGCAAGTCATGTGCCTCAAAAGCAGCATCAGATGTATGTGCCAGCAAGTCATGTGCCTCAAAAGCAGCATCAGATGTACGTGCTAGTAAGTCATGTGCCTCAAAAGCAGCATCAGGTGTATGTGCCAGCAAGCCATGTGCCTCAAAAGTAGCATCAGATTTATGTGCAAGCAAGTCATGTGCCTCAAAAGTAGCATCAGATTTATGTGCAAGCAAGCCATGTGCCTCAAAAGCAGCATCAGATGTATGTGCCAGCAAGTCATGTGCCTCAAAAGCAGCATCAGGTGCATGTGCCAGCAAGTCATGTGCCTCAAAAGTAGCATCAGATGTATTTGCCACCAAGTCATGTGCCTCAAAAGCAGCATCAGTTGTATGTGCCAGCAAGTCATGTGTCTCAAAAGCAGCATCAGGTGTATGTGCTAGTAAGTCATGCGCCTCAAAAGCAGCATCAGATGTATGTGCCAGCAAGAAATGTTCCTCAAAAGCAGCATCAGGTGTATGTGCAAGCAAGTCACGAGCCTTAAAAGTAGCATCAGATGTATGTGCCAGCAAGTCATGTACCTCAAAAGCAGCATCAGATGTATGTGCCAGCAGGTATTGTGCATCAAAAGCAGCATCAGATGTATGCGCCAGCAAGCCATGTTCCTCAAAAGCAGCACCAGGTGTATGTGCAAGCAAGTCACAAGCCTCAAAAGTAGCATATGATGTGTGTGCCAGCAAGTCATGTGCCTCAAAAGTAGCATCAGATGTATGTGCCAGCAAGTCATGTGCCTCAAAAGTAGCATCAGATGTATGTGCCAGCAAGTCATGTGCCTCAAAAGTAGCATCAGGTGTATGTGCCAGCAAGACATGTTCCTCAAAAGCAGCACCAGGTGTATGTGCAAGCAAGTCACAAGCCTCAAAAGTAGCATATGATGTATGTGCCAGCAAGTCATGTGCCTCAAAAGTAGCATCAGCTGTATGTGCCAGCAAGTCATGTACCTCAAAAGTAGCATCAGATGTATGTGACAGCAAGTCATGTGTGTCAAAAGAAGCATCAGATGTATGTGCCAGCAAGCTATGTGCTTCAAAAGCAGCATCAGATGTATGTGCCAGAAAGTCATGTGCCTCAAAAGCAGCATCAGATGTATGTGCCAGCAAGTCATGTGCCTCAAAAGCAGCATCAGATGTATGTGCCAGCAAGTCATGTGCCTCAAAAGCAGAATCAGATGTACGTGCTAGTAAGTCATGTGCCTCAAAAGCAGCATCAGGTGTCTGTGCCAGCAAGCCATGTGCCTCAAAAGCAGCATCAGGTGTATGTGAAAGCAAGTCACGAGCCTTAAAAGTAGCATCAGATGTATGTGCCAGCAAGTCATGTACCTCAAAAGCAGCATCAGATGTATGTGCCAGCAGGTATTGTGCATCAAAAGCAGCATCAGATGTATGTGCCAGCAAGCCATGTTCCTCAAAAGCAGCACCAGGTGTATGTGCAAGCAAGTCACAAGCCTCAAAAGTAGCATATGATGTATGTGCCAGCAAGCCATGTGCCTCAAAAGTAGCATCAGATGTATGTGCCAGCAAGTCATGTGCCTCAAAAGTAGCATCAGATGTATGTGCCAGCAAGTCATGTGCCTCAAAAGTAGCATCAGGTGTATGTGCCAGCAAGACATGTTCCTCAAAAGCAGCACCAGGTGTATGTGCAAGCAAGTCACAAGCCTCAAAAGTAGCATATGATGTATGTGCCAGCAAGTCATGTGCCTCAAAAGTAGCATCAGCTGTATGTGCCAGCAAGTCATGTACCTCAAAAGTAGCATATGATGTATGTGCCAGCAAGTCATGTGTGTCAAAAGAAGCATCAGATGTATGTGCCAGCAAGCTATGTGCTTCAAAAGCAGCATCAGATGTTTGTGCCAGAAAGTCATGTGCCTCAAAAGCAGCATCAGATGTATGTGCCAGCAAGTCATGTGCCTCAAAAGCAGCATCAGATGTATGTGCCAGCAAGTCATGTGCCTCAAAAGCAGCATCAGATGTACGTGCTAGTAAGTCATGTGCCTCAAAAGCAGCATCAGGTGTATGTGCCAGCAAGCCATGTGCCTCAAAAGTAGCATCAGATTTATGTGCAAGCAAGTCATGTGCCTCAAAAGTAGCATCAGATTTATGTGCAAGCAAGCCATGTGCCTCAAAGGCAGCATCAGATATATGTGCCAGCAAGTCATGTGCCTCAAAAGTAGCATCAGATGTATGTGCCACCAAGTCATGTGCCTCAAAAGCAGCATCAGTTGTATGTGCCAGCAAGTCATGTGCCTCAAAAGCAGCATCAGGTGTATGTGCCAGAAAGTCATGTGACTCAAAAGCAGCATTAGGTGTATGTGCCAGCAAGTCATGTACCTCAAAAGCAGCATCAGATGTATGTGCCAGCAAGTCATGTGCCTCAAAAGCAGCATCAGGTGTATGTGCCAGCAAGTCATGTGCCTCAAAAGCAGCATCAGATGTACGTGCAAGCAAGTCATGTGCCTCAAAAGCAGCATCAGATGTATGTGCAAGCAAGTCATGTGCCTCAAAAGTAGCATCAGATGTATGTGCCACCAAGTCATGTGCCTCAAAATCAGCATCAAGTGTATGTGCTAGCAAGTCATGTACCTCAAAAGCAGCATCAGATGTATGTGCAAGCAAGTCATGTGCCTCAAAAGCAGCATCAGATGTATGTGCCAGCAAGTCATGTGCCTCAAAAGCAGCATCAGATGTACGTGCTAGTAAGTCATGTGCCTCAAAAGCAGCATCAGGTGTATGTGCCAGCAAGCCATGTGCCTCAAAAGTAGCATCAGATTTATGTGCAAGCAAGTCATGTGCCTCAAAAGTAGCATCAGATTTATGTGCAAGCAAGCCATGTGCCTCAAAAGCAGCATCAGATATATGTGCCAGCAAGTCATGTGCCTCAAAAGCAGCATCAGGTGTATGTGCCAGCAAGTCATGTGCCTCAAAAGTAGCATCAGATGTATGTGCCACCAAGTCATGTGCCTCAAAAGCAGCATCAGTTGTATGTGCCAGCAAGTCATGTGCCTCAAAAGCAGCATCAGGTGTATGTGCCAGAAAGTCATGTGACTCAAAAGCAGCATCAGGTGTATGTGCCAGCAAGTCATGTACCTCAAAAGCAGCATCAGATGTATGTGCCAGCAAGTCATGTGCCTCAAAAGCAGCATCAGGTGTATGTGCCAGCAAGTCATGTGCCTCAAAAGCAGCATCAGATGTACGTGCAAGCAAGTCATGTGCCTCAAAAGCAGCATCAGATGTATGTGCAAGCAAGTCATGTGCCTCAAAAGTAGCATCAGATGTATGTGCCACCAAGTCATGTGCCTCAAAATCAGCATCAAGTGTATGTGCTAGCAAGTCATGTACCTCAAAAGCAGCATCAGATGTATGTGCAAGCAAGCCATGTGCCTCAAAAGCAGCGTCAGATGTATGTGCAAGCAAGCCATGTGCCTCAAAAGCAGCATCAGATGTACGTGCTAGTAAGTCATGTGCCTCAAAAGCAGCATCAGATGTATGTGCTAGCAAGTCATGTGCTTGAAAAGCAGCATCAGATGTATGTGCTAGCAAGTCATGTGCTTGAAAAGCAGCATCAGATGTATGTGCCACCAAGTCATGTGCCTCAAAAGTAGCATCAGATGTATGTGCCACCAAGTCATGTGCCTCAAAAGCAGCATCAGATGTATGTGCCAGCAAGTCATGTTCCTCAAAAGCAGCATCAGAAGTATGTGCCAGCAAGTCATGTGCCTCAAAAGCAGCATCAGGTGTATGTGCCAGCAAGTCATGTGACTCAAAAGCAGCATCAGGTGTATGTGCCAGCAAGTCATGTACCTCAAAAGCAGCATCAGATGTATGTGCAAGCAAGTCATGTGCCTCAAAAGCAGCATCAGATGTATGTGCCAGCAAGTCATGTGCCTCAAAAGCAGCATCAGATGTATGTGCAAGCAAGTCATGTGCCTCAAAAGCAGCATCAGATGTACGTGCAAGCAAGTCATGTGCCTCAAAAGCAGCATCAGATGTATGTGCAAGCAAGTCATGTGCCTCAAAAGTAGCATCAGATGTATGTGCCACCAAGTCATGTGCCTCAAAATCAGCATCAAGTGTATGTGCTAGCAAGTCATGTACCTCAAAAGCAGCATCAGATGTATGTGCAAGCAAGCCATGTGCCTCAAAAGCAGCATCAGATGTATGTGCAAGCAAGCCATGTGCCTCAAAAGCAGCATCAGATGTACGTGCTAGTAAGTCCTGTGCCTCAAAAGCAGCATCAGATGTATGTGCTAGCAAGTCATGTGCTTGAAAAGCAGCATCAGATGTATGTGCTAGCAAGTCATGTGCTTGAAAAGCAGCATCAGATGTATGTGCCACCAAGTCATGTGCCTCAAAAGTAGCATCAGATGTATGTTCCACCAAGTCATGTTCCTCAAAAGCAGCATCAGATGTATGTGCCAGCAAGTCATGTTCCTCAAAAGCAGCATCAGATGTATGTGCCAGCAAGTCATGTTCCTCAAAAGCAGCATCAGATGTATGTGCCACCAAGTCATGTGCCTCAAAAGCAGCATCAGATGTATGTGCCAGCAAGTCATGTTCCTCAAAAGCAGCATCAGAAGTATGTGCCAGCAAGTCATGTGCCTCAAAAGCAGCATCAGGTGTATGTGCCAGCAAGTCATGTGACTCAAAAGCAGCATCAGGTGTATGTGCCAGCAAGTCATGTACCTCAAAAGCAGCATCAGATGTATGTGCAAGCAAGCCATGTGCCTCAAAAGCAGCATCAGATTTATGTGCAAGCAAGTCATGTGCCTCAAAAGCAGCATCAGATGTATGTGCCAGCAAGTCATGTGCCTCAAAAGCAGCATCAGATGTATGTGCAAGCAAGTCATGTGCCTCAAAAGCAGCATCAGATGTACGTGCAAGCAAGTCATGTGCCTCAAAAGCAGCATCAGATGTATGTGCCACCAAGTCATGTGCCTCAAAATCAGCATCAGATGTATGTGCAAGCAAGCCATGTGCCTCAAAAGCAGCATCAGATGTATATGCAAGCAAGCCATGTGCCTCAAAAGCAGCATCAGATGTACGTGCTAGTAAGTCATGTGCCTCAAAAGCAGCATCAGATGTATGTGCTAGCAAGTCATGTGCTTGAAAAGCAGCATCAGATGTATGTGCCACCAAGTCATGTGCCTCAAAAGCAGCATCAGATGTATGTGCCAGCAAGTCATGTTCCTCAAAAGCAGCATCAGAAGTATGTGCCAGCGAGTCATGTACCTCAAAAGCAGCATCAGATGTATGTGCCAGCAAGTCATGTGCCTCAAAAGCAGCATCAGATATATGTGCCAGCAAGCCATGTACCTCAAAAGTGGCATTAGATGTATTTGCCAGCAAGTCATGTGCCTCAAAAGCAGCATCAGACGTATGTGCCAGCAAGTCATGTGCCTCAAAAGCAGCATGTACGTGCTAGCAAGTCATGTGCATCAAAAGCAGCATCAGATGTACGTGCTAGTAAGTCATGTGCCTCAAAAGCAGCATCAGATGTACGTGCCAGCAAGCCATGTGCCTCAAAAGCAGCATCAGATGTAAGTGCCAGCAAGTCATGTGTCTCAAAAGCAGCATCAGATGTATGTGCCAGCAAGTCATGTTCCTCAAAAGAAGCATCAGATGTATGTGCCAGCAAGTCATGTGCCTCAAAAGCAGCATCAGATGTATGTGCCAGCAATTCATGTTCCTCAAAAGCAGCATCAGATGTATGTGCCAACAAGTTATGTGCTTCAAAAGCAGCATCAGATGTATGTGCCAGCAAGTCATGTGTGTCAAAAGAAGCATCAGGTGTATGTGCCAGCAAGTCATGTGTGTCAAATGAAGCATCAGGTGTATGTGCCAGCAAGTCATGTGTGTCAAAAGAAGCATCAGGTGTATCTGCACATGTATCTTACATTGATATTTGCAAATACCCCTTTAACTTAAGTTTATGTAAATCTTCATTTTTCTACCACATGACAGTGATTTTGCATCAGATATTGGTATAGATTCATAAATGCTCATGAGGTTGCCAAGGGGCGCTGTTGTAAACGCAAGACCATATTAAAAATGTATTGAGCATGGGGCGTGTCCTAGCAGCCGCCATGATCAGTCGCAGAAAGATAGGCTCCTCATAAAACTTGAGAAAATTGGTTATATACCGCTCTATATCTCTACTTTTCCTTACTACAACAGAATATCCTGGTTGAGGACACTTAGCTGGATCGATTGCTACTAAGCATTGCCATCATTTCAACTGCTATTACCATAACTAAACTCAAGTGGAGCATTTCAATTTTGGTGGCCTAGATGGATAGAAGAAACATCTATAACACCCCCCCCCCCGGTTTGCCGGGGTAAGCAGATCTAAGCAGCAGATCTCAGTCGATCGGAGTTGGAGCTTAATTTGTGGTTTATTTGGACAGTGACTTGCGTCACAGCTATCACTTGTGGTAAAGATTGGAGGACATTTTTGAACTTAATATGGAGGTTCTGGCAGCCGTGGATGCCTGGTAGCACACTATACGCACTGCAATTTCACAAAGCTATGAGCAACTGCAGAAAGACCTTCGCTCACTAATTTTAGCTGTTACGGCTCAGTGTGCCGCACCCTCCCTGGAACCTTCTGAGCGATGCCTTGGATCAGGTGAGAACTCTCCTTACCCGGAGCCACCGGTAAAGATTGGATGTCCCCCTGCTTACTGTTTTAAGGCTTGTGAGGTTGCTGCGTCACAGCTCCCTACTCCCGGTTCTTTTGACACAAACACTGAGGCGGCTGGTCTGTCTAACACCATGGAGACCCATCATCAAAAAGAAATCAGTTACATACCGGGACTGTGGAAACCAAGATGATCTAGTAATTTCTGCTTTTGAACGTAACAGGTCTGTTCTGCTGGCGCTGGGGTAATCTATATTTATTCTGCAGCTAGAGACTTCCATTACCCCTAGAGATCTCAAATATGAAGGTGATCCTACACAGTATACCTGCTCCAGTGTTGTAACAAGCTGGCCTGATCAACTGGTCATTGCCCCTAACCACATAAGGTTGGGTATTGGCTAAAAACGGACACAGAGGTTCAGTCATCCAGCCTGAGACAAGATAGATGCTAGTGACTGTCTTTGGCTTACTTTAGATTGGGAGCTCCGTTCTGCTATACTAAATGTTTCTCTGTGGTAATATAGCTTCACCTTGCCCCATACGTCCCTTAAAAGTTCTTCCATACCAGTCCAATGTATAATACTAAGTTAAAGTGTGGTTTTATGTTTCTTTTGTTTCATGCCTGCTTACATGTCTATTGGAGGTTGATTATGGACCTATACAATCCAATTCATTTTCCAACAAGGTTTGGGTATACAGCTATATGTATAATTATTTTGTATAGAGTTTACATAACATATGCCCCTGAATTGTTGCAGTAACTGTGTTAGTGTTAAGGGGGATTTCATATACCGCACTAGTTATCTCTATCTTTAGTTGCTCATGTTTTGTGTCTTAAGAGGTTGTCAAATGAGGGCTCCTGAATTTTAACATTGTTGTAAGGGGATTGAGATCATCTGGCATCCTTCCGCGCTGCCTGCGGCCGAGGCGGTGTGGTGGGCTGGGAGGTCTATTGTAGCTTCAATCAGTAGCGTCCTTACTTTAGTTAGATTTTGATATGGTTCCTTTGCGGTCTTAGGTTCACCTCGCCACATACAGGTATACCCCGCTCATACAGCGGGTTAGGGACCGGAGCCCCGCTGTAAAGTGAAAACCGCCTTAAAGTGAAACAAGACAGTTTGAGCTTTCTTTTCACTTGCCAGTGTGTTTAAAAACTTAAAAACATGTTTGAACTAACATATATTAGAGGTGCAGTAGTGCTACATTTAGTTTAACACTAGCACAGCACAGTATTCAATAAGTTTTAAATAAATACTGTACCTGTAAAATAGTGACAATGACTGTAGTAAACTTTGCAGACTATAGCACTGAGACATAGATTGCACTGTAATGCTGTAAACAGAGTGAATCTCATGATGATTACAGCACTGTTTCAAAATCCTTGGAGGCTGAACTTCAGCTCCACAAAGCGCTGTATTAGCGAAGCTCTGTAAAGCGAAGCGCTGTAAAGTGAGGTATACCTGTATATCGCTTACAGCTACTAATCTGGATTTAGTACAATATGACCCTACATATTAGGTAATGCCACCAGTTATCGTAGCTCATTTCTCTCTATAGAGAACCTAACCTTAGAACCTAACCTTGTTTAAGAATTACTCCTATTCTCAACCCCATACTTTAGACAGATTTGGCGCTTGCATTATACCAGCTTTAAATAGCCGTTACAAACATATTTATTTGATGTAAACCTGCTCTGTGAATGGTATAGTATTCATGGGGTCTCCCTGTGGCATTATGATTAGTTCATTGAGTGTATGAAGCGCTGATGTTAGCACAAAACTGGTTAAGTATGAGCCTAGTTATTGAGAAAAATAGCTAGCTACCACAGTCCCTTTATTCCTGCAGAAGTCTCTGCATCCTAACCATGGTTAAGCACCTCTCTTAGTTTTAACTTTATGTTACTGACAACCTTGGTACTACACCAGACCTCAACGACTCCTAAAAACATATATATCTGGCATAATCCTGATGTGATGTAGTTCCAGCATTAATGAGGTCTTAGTGTGGCATTAATGAATATATAGCCTGCTGCTGTTATTATAGGTAGAGTATAATGTGAGCCTGCTTGTTAAGTAGTATAGCTAGTTACCACATTTAATTATATGGGAATTCCTGCAACCTAACCATGCTCAAGTACTCTCTCTTTTAGTATTAACTCCATGCCACTGACAACTTCGAAACCCTCTTTATGTTAGTCTTGAATGGCCCCTATAGACTTGTAACCTTAGTTTATGATTGCTATGGGGAAGATATAGTGACCAGTTATTTCAGACTCCTCATCATTGTATTATGTAAGTTTTTCATAAGCTGCTTAGCCTGCTATATTTTTCTTTGTTTTATTATTTTTGCTTATTCAAGTCCAAGAGTGACCATGTTGAACATTAGAGCGCCTCCCTGAGTCTTTCAATCTGCATGGGTCCATGAGTGGCCCCTTTAAACAATGGAGGGGCAATCATTCTCTATATAATTAATCAGAAAATGGGAGGTTTATCTTTAGTACCATCTGCATACCTGTGAAGCAACAGATCTGATTGTACATTGTGGAAATACGATTTCTATGTTTCTTCTTTATTTATGTATGTGATTTTTGAACTTCAATATGCTTGTTATTGCACATTCTTAACCACAATAAAAATTATTAAAAAAAAAAAAATGTATTGAGCATCAACTCCCCTATCTTTTCCTGCATTATATTAGAGGGCATTCCAGCTATTAACCTCTATAGTTACTTGTATTTTTTTTTAACAGATTTGTGAGTTGTGATGTTTTGTTGTGTTTTTTCTAGGCCATTGATTTTAACCAGCAGAAGGTTTATCCCTATACAATTTAGCATAAAACAGAAAGATCATTCACAGTTTAACATCTTTGTTTATTGTGAGATATTTTCCTTGGGTTATAGAGTTATAGAGCAATCATCAGGTGACCAACAGACATACCTACTAACCCAGAATAACCTTGCTGCCTAGCTGTGAGGTAATTTGTAACAATGAATATGTCCCTTGCTTACTCAATCAGATTCTGCATCTTCTTCTTGTATGGCTAAGGGTGTGTTTGTTTCTGAAAAGAAGCTTTTAATCTAGCAGCAATAATCCATAAAACATTAAATGAAGCTGCATGAGCTGTTTTTAGTTTGCTACACAAACATTTTGCCTGTAAAACATTAACACCCTAACAGCAGACTTGCCCAGGTGATGTTTCAGATAATTCTGCCATAAAGGTATAATATTTTATGAGACATTATTATAAATCAAACATATATCATGACCTTCCAAGTTGAATGTTTACAGTATCTTCTGAGGGAATTAAATATTTGGTGTAAAATTATAAATGTAAGCAAACGGTGTATATAACTGTACAAGTAGACATTTTTGGATTATGTCAGCAAATGCCCCTGTCCCAAAATTTGTAATATTTGCCCTTTGTACAGCGGCCATTTTTTAAAATGTATTATTATTTTATTTTAAAATAAATTGAATTGATATATTTGGGGTTTATTCACATAAGACTTAAAATTTTGTATTTTGTTTTCAAATCGATATTAGTTTTAAAATTCATAACAAAAATGTTCACATAAGCTCTATATAGCAAAGCTATAGAATACAAAATGTGAAAAACATGTCTGCTGAACCTTTTCATAATTTACCAAGGGTCTTGAGTATACAGTTTCCTGAGGGTCTATTGGTCTATGAGGGACCAGTTAGAGTCTTTGGAGGAAGATGGTACCTACATGAAGTGATTACATTCTCTGGGAGTCTTGTGTGGGGACATACTTGTGATCCCTATTCTTTATCTAGAAGAGGCAGGTTATTCCTTTATGCACCACCTTTATTAAATTTGCTGGATTTCTAGTGGGTACTTAGGGGATCTGGAGTTGGTGCAAATTCCATTTACACATACCCTTTATATTTTCAGATTCTTTTTGGGAGGTCTACTGGGTCCCTGGGGTTTAGGTGGACAGGCTTCTCTTCCTATGTATCCCATTCGATACATCCCCCTTGTCTAGTTGAGTCATATGATCCCTTCATGATATCATGTTGTGACATTGTGTGGGGTCACCTGCGGGAACATGATCCCTTCATGCCCTGTTTATTAAAGGGACAGGAAACCAAATGTTTTTTTTTTCAAGACTCATATAGAGCATACAATTTAACCCCTTAATAACCAAGGATGTACAGGGTACGTCCTACAAAAAAGGTCAGTTAACGACCAAGTACATCCTCAGGGGTTTCAAGCGGTGTAAGTGATTCTGATTGCTTTCAGACGCTTTCAAGGTATTGCCGTGATGCCTCGATATTGAAGCATCACTGCAATACCTTTTTTTGCACACCGATGCAGAGAGAGACACTCTGTGGCCTTCTCTGCATCGGCCAGCGATGGTGCCGATCGTTGGTTGGTGGGAGCCATTGCTGGGTGGCGGGTGGGCGGCCCATCGCTGGCAAACTTCCGGCCTGCAGTTGTAAGTGACTGTCGGGTGCGCGGGAGTTGAAGGGTGGGTGCGTCAGCGATCTGGCCAATTCATAAAAACGGAAGTGGTGGGAGAGGGTAGTGGGTGGCAGAGGAGGGGGGAATACTTTTTCAAAAGGGATCTGGGATGGGGAGGGTATGGAGGGGGCAGCTACACTACAGAAAAAGTAGGTTTTATTTTAAAAAAGCCACATTTGTTTGCAAAGTGGGTACTGGCAGACAGCTACCAGTACCCAAAATGGTGGCAAATAGTGGGGGGAGGGTTAGAGAGCTCTTTGGGGGGGATCAGGGAGGATGAGGGCTAAGGGGGGATCCTACACAGCAGAATATATATTTACTTTTTTTAAATAAAAAAAATAATTTAAAAAGCCTTTTATTGTAGATATGGCAGACTTTCTGCCAGTACTTAAGATGGCGGGTACTATTGTGGGGTGGGGGAGCGAAGAGAGCTGTTTGGGAGGGATCAGGGGGTGGGATGTGTAAGGTGGGAGGCTGATCTCTACACTAAAGCTAAAATTAACCCTTCAAGCTCCCTACAAGCTACCTAATTATCACCGTCACTGCTGGGCATAATACAAGTGTGGGGCGCAGCAGCATTTTGCGGCCTTCTAATTACCAAAAAGCAATGCCAAAGCTATATATGTATGCTATTTCTGAACAAAGAGGATCCCAGAGAAGCATTTACAACCATTTGTGCCATAATTGCACATGCTGTTTGTAAATTATTTCAGTGAGAAACCCAAAGTTAATTAAAAAGTTAACAATTTTTTTTATTTGATCGAATATGACAGTGAAATGGTGGCATGAAACATATCAAAATGGGCCTAGATCAATACTTTGGGTTGTCTTCTACACTACACTAAAGCTAAAAGTAACCCTACAAGCTCCCTAATTAACTCCTTCACTGCTGGGCCTAATACAAGTGTGGTGCACAGAGGCATTTAGTGGCCTTCTAATTACCAAAAAGTAATGCCACAGCCATAAATGTCTGCTATTTCTGAACAAAGGGGATCCCAGAGAAGCATTTACAACCATTTGTGCCATAATTGCACAAGTTTTTTGTAAATTATTTCCAGTGAGAAACCTAAAGCTTGTGAAAAAGTTTGTGAAAAAGTGAACATTTTTTTTTATTTGATCACATTTAGCAGTGAAATGGTGGAATGAAATATACCAAAATGGGCCTAGATCAATACTTTGGGTTATCTACTAAAAATATATGTACATGTCAAGGGATATTCAGGGATTCCTGACAGATATCAGTGTTCCAATGTAACTACCACTAATTTTGAAGAAAAAAAAATGGTTTGGAAATAGCAAAGTGCTACTTTTATTTATTGCTCTATAACTTGCAAAAAAAGCAAAGAACATGTAAACATTGGGTATTTCTAAACTCAGGACAAAATTTAGAAACTATTTAGCATGGGTATGTTTTGGTGGTTGTAGATCTGTAACAGATTTTGGGCGTCAAAGTTAGAAAAAATCTTTTTTTTTTCATTTTTTCATCATATTTTATTACATTTTTGATAGTAAATAATAAGATATGATGAAAATAATGGTATCTTAAGAAAGTCCATTTAATGGCGAGAAAAACAGTATATAATATGTGTGGGTACAGTAAATGAGTAAGAGGAAAATTACAGTTAAACACAAACACTGCAGAAATGTTAAACTAGCCTTGGTCCCAAACGGTCAGAAAATGGAAAAGTGCTGTGGTCCTTAAGGGGTTAGGAAACTTTCCAATTTACTTCTATTATCTAATTTGCATAGCTAGGTAGGATCAGCACCTGGGTGCTATTTGCTGATTGGTGTCTGCACATATAAAATGTCTAAACAGGGAAATGTTGTTATACTTGTCTATGGAGTGTTCTATGAATATGTGTATGTGAAGGAGAGACAAGTCCAGTGTAATATAGCACTGCATGATATGAGAGTTTTGTTACACTTACAATGTGTGCTTTGTATTTCATATTACTTTACAGTTCAGATTGGGTCCTTTCAGTATTATTACATTTAAGCTTTGCACTTACTCTTTTCTATTTTAATACATTTAGATTTAGTTTCAGCAGTGGCTTAACAAATTCTGATTATATTTTTAAAGTCTCTATGTTACTTTAACAAATTAGGATCATTCTTTGTATATTTCTTTCTATATGTTCTCTATTATAAATTAAAACACAGCTTCAGAAAGTGAGGGGGGCAGGGGAGGGAGTTCCCTGGGATGAACAGGGGAGTTCCTGTGTATGTCTGAAGCTCTCTCACAATTCTTGTGATATGCTGTTATCATTTTACATAAGCTGGTTTAATTGAATTATATCTCCAGCTGTACGCAGGTTTGCTCAAAATTCCCAATACACCATATTTAACTGACAGTAAAGTAATATAAACTAAACTAGAGAAAAAAGCAAGTTAAATTGTAGTGAAAACATTCTCCTGTTAACTTCTCTCTCCCCTGTGAAATTATGTATCCCAGAGCACCTTATTACCTTCTATGGAAGGCATTTCTCATCTCTCTGGGACTTCCAGATTCCACCCTTTAACCGAATTATAGAGAATCTTTGATTATTTGGCACATAGAAAGTAATGAAGCTCTCTGGGAAACTGAAGCTGTCAGTTTTATTTTAAATAGAACAAATAAAGGGCTCGATTTACCAAGCAATGAGCGGACATGATTCGCTGTAGCCCGCTATATGTCCGCTCGACATCGCTAAATGCAGACACCAGAAATGCTTGTGCAATGCTGCCCCCTGCTCACTAGTGGCCAATCGGCCATTAGCATGGGCTGTCAATAATCTTGATCGAATCGGGATGATTTAAATCCACCACCTTTTAGGTGGTGGAGAGGTAAAGGAGCAGCGGTCTTACGACTTACGAGCCTGAAACAATGGGCCTCCGAAGCAGCATCTGCTGCTTGATAAATGTAGCCTTAAGAGTGGAATTTTAAAAAGATACATATAAATATACAAAGTATGAGCCTAATTTTTTAAAGTTACACAGAAACTGTCAAAGCATAATTAAAATTTGTAAAATTCCAAGTGTAAATACACTGGTGTATACAGAATCTATATGCAAAACAACATAAAATATAAAATTGAAATGTTATAAAACTTAATCTGAAGTGTAAAGTAATATAAAAAACAAAGCACAAAGTGTAAATGCAGCAGAATTCTCATGTCATGCAGTGCTATTGAATATTGCACTAGGCTTGTCTTTTATTCTTATACAGAAATGCAGGGAACAACCCTTGGAAAAGTATAGCAGCATCTGCCTTTTTAGAATCTCACTAGGGATCTTGCAGGAGGATCATTTTATATAATCTAATCTTAGTTGGAGAGCTTTATGTCATCAGGCTGTTATAGAAATATAGAAAAATTTGCCTGTGTAGAATCATGTGAGAAATCTCGCAGTGCTGGAGAATCATGTTAGATCATCTCACCTGAGCAGAGAGCTTTATTGAAGGCATCTCTCATCTCTCTAGGACCTCCAGGTTCTGCCCTTTTTTTCTTTAAGCATTCAGTGAGTTCAGCCCCTGTGAAGTCTGCAATTTCTCTCCAAGAAGGAGAATCTTTTATCATCAGGCCCTCAATATCTAATATTCTTAAGCAGAGCTCCTAATTTATGATTTGCAGAAATGTTACAGTTTTGGCAATCTGTTCCACCATGTTGAATCCTAGGTTTCCATTCTCTAATGTTGAAGAAACCGTTGCCGGCAACACGTGTTGACCTACCGACTTCCTGCAAGTAACACTGGGACTGGACGGTCACAGACAGGTTAGCCAGGAGGGAGAAACAGGACACTGTGACATCGTGTAGCATCATCTATACAACACGCTATATACATACCTCATATTGTTTGAGGTTTTGCTTGTGAGTTTGTTTTTTGCTTATAATAAATTGTAATTTTTTAATTAGACATACTGCACTATGATTTTTTCTCTGCTTTCTTCCTTGCGCTCCATGTTTACCCTTTTCTAAATAGTATATTGAGATCGCTAATTTTTTTTTAATATATTTATTACAAATTCAATTTTATATTTTAATATATATTTAGCTTACCATCATTAGCCTTACTCCGCCCACCCTCCGCTTCCTATATTTTGCTGCCTTTACGTATAGAGCGGTCCCACCCGCTCTATACGTAGGAGAAATGCGCGTTCACGAGCACGAAGTGCATTGCGTATGTGCGAATCGTCGCTCATGGCCACAATGCACATGCGATTTTCTTATCACCCGGTCTTCGCGGCTGCAACAGATAAACAGTTATGCACATGCGCGAATCGGGAATGCACACCCAACATAATCCTGGGTACAAGAGCTTTGGCGCATGCGCAATTGATCCGATAGGGGGATGATGTAGCTTCATGGCCGCCGATCGGCCAGAAAGTCAATTGGACGAAAAATATACGTGACCAGGAAGTGAATTAACTCTAGAAAAACAGGCTGACTAGAAAATCGGAAAAATTGTACTTTATTTGCGGCGAAAAAGGTATTTAGATCGAACTTTAAAAAAAAAGATGAATTAAACTCCTATTATTTTTAACTAAACTGTGTAACTGTCTATTGCAGATCGCCTAACTTTACTTTCACTTTAAGATAGCAACTTGATTGGTTCATTTATAACTGGCCTCAGCAGAGGATATGAGATAAGAAGGGAGTAAGTTTTAAATCTATGATACCTATTAACCAAACTAGATGGTAACTCTAGGGGGCGCAGAAATAAGAACAAAGATGAAAACAAGGGTATAAAATAATCTAAGGCGTAGCCCACAAATTAAACCTAATGATATAGAACATGTGATGATTAAGCACTAATGCACTTAAAGGCAAGGGCCTATATTAGTGATGACCCAAATAACGTAATAATAATATTCATATAATTTCGAATGAGCACAATAGGTTAAACACAAAAATATATATATATATAAGCAAATAATAACAATATATATATATATATATATAAGCAAATAATAACAAAATATATATATATAAGCAAATAATAACAAAATATATATATATATAAGCAAATAATAACAAAATATATATATATATATATATATATAAGCAAATAATAACAAAATATATATATATAAGCAAATAATAAGAAAATATATATATATATAAGCAAATAATAACAAAATATATATATATATATAAGCAAATAATAACAATATATATATATATATATATATATATATATATATATATATAAGCAAATAATAACAAAATATATATATATAAGCAAATAATAACAAAATATATATATATATATATATATATATAAGCAAATAATAACAAAATATATATATATATAAGCAAATAATAACAAAATATATATATATATATATATATATATATAAGCAAATAATAACAAAATATATATATATAAGCAAATAATAACAATATATATATATAAGCAAATAATAACAAAATATATATATATAAGTAAATAGATAACAAAATATATGTATATAAGCAAATAATAACAAAATATATATATATATAAGCAAATAATAACAATATATATATATATATAAGCAAATAATAACAATATATATATATATATATATATATATATATATATATATATATATATATATAAGCAAATAATAACAAAATATATATATATATATATAAGCAAATAATAACAAAAAAAATATATATATAAGCAAATAATAACAATATATATATATATATATATATATATATATATATATATATATATATAAGCAAATAATAACAAAAAATATAATGAGTGTAAAAAAATAATAATAAAGTCCTGTTGGATCTTAGCTGTATAAGACTCAATCCTCAGGGATATCCCGAAGAAACAGAGTCTCTTTGATGTGAGGTAATCCTCCTGTGTATTAAAGATGATGTAGATGTCACACCCAAAATCAGGAGTCAGCTCTTTGCCACATGGATGGTCTGGATACAAGCTTTCTCTGTGAAAAAGGAATCACACAAAAAAGGTGCCTTCTAGTGTGACACAGTTGGAGCAAATGGGATACTGTGAATGCCAAATTGATACTCACAATTGAGTGCTGCCATATTTGTGAGTATCAATTTGGCATTCACAGTATCCCATTTGCTCCAACTGTATCACACTAGGAGGCACCTTTGTTTTTGTGATTCCTTTTTCACAGTGAAAGCTTGTTTAAATCTATGATGTGTAAGTTACAACACTGCAGTGCCCTTTCATTTATAGAAAATCAAGGGCATTGGAAAGCCCACAATTTTTAGAAAAGAGGAAAAAACTAATAATGCAGTGCATTGCAAAGTTTATTTTTGTACACATAATTAAACAGGTAGCTCGGTTGGTGAATGCCCTGACTACAAAAAAACCTGTTTAAAAGATCCAAGGTCACCGGTTCAATTCCCGGCAGGGCTGACTCAGCCCTTCATCCTTCCGAGCTTGATAAAATGAGTACCATTAAATTGGGTTATAATAACAACTATTACTATTCAGCTGCCAATTTGGTTAATTCCAAGAGCGAGTGCTGAAAAAGCGCTTTGAGTCCCACTGTGGGAGAAAGGCGCTATATAATGATAATATTATTAATGTCCATTGAAATGCATCAAACAAAACAATTGCTGGAAAATCAGCCTAGAGATTAAATGAACAGTAGTTTATGAAAATGATGAGAATGACATAGATAATGTATCTATGGAAGAATAATTAGTGATGTCGCGAATAGTTCCCGGCGAACATAGGATGTTCGCGTTCATTGCGGCGGGCGAACTTATGTGATGTTCGATCCGCCCCCTATTCGTCATCATTGAGTAAAACTTTGACCCTGTACCTCACAGTCAGCAGACACATTCCAGCCATTCAGCAGCAGACCCTCCCTCCCAGACCCTCCTACCTCCTGGACAGCATCCATTTTAGATTCATTCGGAAGCTGCATTCTTAGTGAGAGGAGGGACAGTGTAGCTGCTGCTGATTTAATAGGGAAATCGATAGCTAGGCTAGTGTATTCAGTATCCACTACAGTCCTGAAGGACTCATCTGATCTCTGCTGTAAAGACAGCACCCCAAAAAGCCCTTTTTAGGGCTAGAACATCAGTCTGTTTTTTTTTTTTCCTGTGTAATCTAATTGCAGTTGCCTGCCTGCCAGCGTGTGTGTCAGGCTCACAGCGTATACTGTGCCCACTTGCCCAGTGCCACCACTCATATCTGGTGTGGCAGGTGGTGGGGGTTGGTCTGTGGGGAGGGGAAGCTACACTACAGAAAAAAAAAAAAAACAGAAAAAACTACTTTTTTTTGCAAACTGGGTACTGGCAGACAGCTGCCAGTACCCAAGATGGCCGCCAATAAGGCAGATGGGGAGGGTTAGAGAGCTGTTTTGGGGGGGGGATCAGGGAGGTTGGGGGCTAAGGAGGGATGCTACACCACAGCATATGTAAATATGCTAAAAAAATAAAATAATTTTTTTTAAAAACCTTTTATTTTAGTACTGGCAGACTTTCTGACAGTACTTAAGATGGCGGGGACAATTGTGGGATGGGGGAGGGAAGGGAGCTGTTTGGGAAGGATCAGGGGGTCTGATGTGTCAGGTGGGAGGCTGATCTCTACACTAAAGCTAAAATTAACCCTGCAAGCTCCCTACAAACTACCTAATTAACCCCTTCACTGCTAGCCATAATACACGTATGATGTGCAGCAGCATTTAGCGGCCTTCTAATTACCAGAAAGCAACGCCAAAGTCATATATGTCTGCTATTTCTGAACAAAGGGGATCCCAGAGAAGCATTTACAACCATTTGTGCCAGAATTGCACAAGCTGTTTGTAAATAATTTCAGTGAGAAACCTAAAATTGCGAAAAAATTTAAGTTTTTTTTAAATTTGTTTGCATTTGGCGGTGAAATGGTGGCATTAAATATACCAAAATGGGCCTAGATCAATACTTTGGGTTGTCTACTACACTACACTTAAGCTAAAATTAACTCTACAAGCTCCCTACATGCTCCCTAATTAACCCCTTCACTGCTGGGCATAAAACATGTGTGGTGCGCAGTGGCATTTAGCAGCCTTCTAATTACCAAAAAGCAACGCCAAAGCCATATAAGTCTGCTATTTCTGAACAAAGGGGATCCCAGAGAAGCATTTACTGCCATTTATGCCATAATTGCATAAGTTGTTTGTAAATAATTTCTGTGAGAAACCAAAAGTTTGTGAAAAAGTGAACATTTTTTTTTTATTTGATCGCATTTGGCGGTGAAATGGTGGCATGAAATATACCAAAATGGGCCTAGATCAATAATTTGGGTTGTCTACTACATTACACTTAAGCTAAAATTAACTCTTCAAGCTCCCTACATGATCTCTAATTAACCCCTTCACTGCTGGGCATAAAACACGTGTGGTGCGCAGTGGCATTTAGCAGCCTTCTAATTACCAAAAAGCAACGCCAAAGCCTTATAAGTCTGCTATTTCTGAGCAAAGGGGATCCCAGAGAAGCATTTACAACCATTTATGCCATAATTGCATAAGTTGTTTGTAAATAATTTCTGTGAGAAACCTAAAGTTTGGGAAAAAGTGAACAATTTTTTTTTATTTGATCGCATTTGGCGGCGAAATGGTGGTATGAAATATACCAAAATTGGCCTAGATCAATACTTTGGGATGTCTTCTAAAAAAATATATACATGTCAAGGGATATTCAGGTATTCCTGACAGATATCAGGGTTCCAATGTAACTAGCGCTCATTTTGAAAAAAAGTGGTTTTGAAATAGCAAAGTGCTTCTTGTATTTATTTCCCTATAACTTGCAAAAAAAGCAAAGAACGTGTAAACATTGGGTATTTCTAAACTCAGGACAAAATTTAGAAACTATTTAGATGTTGTACCCGCTGCGGGAGTTTGGTCTGTCACTGTGAAGCGGGCGTAACCCTTACACTACCTGATCGATACAACATCATACCTGATGTTTTAAAGCACGTTATTCCAAACAATTTAGGAATGTTAGGTGATTTATGCCCTTTATGGATTAAAACCAGACTCTGCATCAACTATGTAATTTTCCATGGGAGTTTTGCCATGGATCCCCCTCCGGCATGCCACAGTCTAGGTGTTAGTCCCCTTGAAACAACTTTTCCATCACTATTGTGGCCAGAAAGAGTCCCTGTGGGTTTTAAAATTCGCCTGCCTATTGAAGTCTATGGCGGTTCGCCCGTTCGCAAACTTTTGCGGAAGTTCGCTTTCGCCGTTCGCGAACCCGAATTTTTATGTTCGCGACATCACTAAGAATAATTAGTTAGCTGTATGTTTCTTTTTTTTTACCTCTGTTTTGTTGGGCAGTGTTATTGTTCCATGATTATGAATTGCAGCAGCAGCTTGAGAGGGAATGTGAGCGGCACAGTGATATGCTGACTTCAATACTGATAGTGATTCAATTGTTATCTGAGGCTCTCGCTGTTAGCTAGAGATAAGGAAACGTGTAATTGAAGATAGCTAAGGAGTCTTGAAAATGCTACAGTTACTTCTAATAAAAAGGCAATAAAGAAAGCAAGATCTCATGAAGTTTGCTATATTAAAAAGCTAAATACTTAAAGGGACAGCAAACACCAAAAGTGTAATTGTTTAGAAAGTTAGATAATCCTTTTATTTACCATTCCCCAATTTTTCATAACCAACACTTTTATATTAATGTACTTTTTACCTCTATGACTACCTTATAGCTAAGCCTCTACAGACTGCCCCCTTATCTCAGTGCTTTTTGCAAACTTGCATTTCAGGCAATTAGTGCTGTTTCTTAAATAACTCCACTAGGGGAGCACAATGTTATCTATATGGCACACATGAACAAACAGTACATGTTATTAACTATTCACAGTGAGACTGTGAGATAATAGGTGGACTGCAGAGGCTTAGAAATCAGTCTATAAGCCTACCTAGGTTTAGCCTTTAAAGTGAAGGTCTATTTTGATGAATTAGTGCCCTGTTTTTAATAAACCTATTAACCTATTAAAAACAAGGGCACTTTAATTCATCAAAATTGATATTTCACTGTTTTCTTCAGAAACTTACCTTTTAATCCTGGCAGCCGCTCCAGCACTTCCTCCGCCCGTCGGAAGCCGTCTTTGCGGGTCCAAAATGACAAATCTGGCTTCCTCAAATCACAGCGTTGCATCAGGCCAAGATTCCCCTGGGGGGTAAGCTGTGATTGGAGGAAGCCTGATTCATCATTTCTGACGTCTGCAGAGGCTTCCGACGGCCAGGGGAATCGCTGGAGCGGCATTCAGGACTAAAAGGTACGTTTTTGAAGAAAACAGTCAAATTTCAATTTTGATGAATTAAAGTGCCATTGTTTTTAATAGGTTTATTAAAAACCAGGCACTAATTCATCAAAATGGACCTTCACTTTAACAAAAAATACCAAGAGAAAAAAGCAAATTGATGATAAAAGTAAACTGGAAAGGTGTTTAAAATTACATGTCCTATCTGAATAAAGATAGTTTAATTTCGATTTTGCTGTCCCTTCTAAAGCAAAACAGCATGTTTTTGCATTACTGGTGGCCCTAGCTACATATGGGCTAGATGTGTACTGTACTTGTAATGGACAGCGCAGGGAGCAATATTAGCGCTCATATTACAACTGTTGAGTAAAGTTTTCCGCTTGGGTGCAGCACAAAATAGCACTGAATAACTTTACCCTTTTTGAGACCTGAAGCATAGTGTTAATGCATGAAACTTTGCCTAACAAAACACATGAACTATGTGAATATACAGTATAAATATGGTATTTCTAGGTTTTTTTTGCACGCAACGGAAATAACGCACGTATGAACACAATCAAATTTAATACGCATTGGGTTAGCGTGACTTCAGAGCTCTGGTTAACTGTTACACAAATTTAAAAAGTTGCACAAAAATACTGTACATTTAATAGTACAGTTACACTTATTAGCACTAAAAACAAATATATATATATTTTTTAAATTGCATTAAAAAGTTATAAGGTCTTAAAGATATAAGGTCTCATGTGCTAGAGAAACTTTAACATAGAGATACATACATACACATGTCTTAATATGTATATGTATGTATTTATTTTTTATATGTATATATATATATATATATATATATATATATATATATATGTTTATATGTCGGTACATACTGCATATGTATTTATGTGTTTCACTGTATATGTACTGTATATATTTTACACTCCAATTTTCTTCACTTACGGGATAAAGTACTATTGTATATACATTTTTCTCTATATATTTATATATACCTATACCTGTATAATTATTCCTATAGATATATAGGTATATCTATGGATTTAAAATGGAAATTATCAGATATAGATAGAAATATATATTTAATAAGAAAAAGTAGATTATTTTCTGTGTGTAACGCGCATTGAGGTTTGCAATTTAGGACTAATATGGTCGGGTTTAGCGCACATGAAGAATTGCTATCTTCAATGCGTGTAATTGAAATATTAAGTATTAAAAAAAAAAAGAAAAATGTATTTAAAGTTATTATACATACTGTCAAATTTTTTTTATATCTATATCTATATTCTATGAATTATTTGAATATTTTAAATTATGTAGAATAATTTTAAATAAAATTTTTTTAATATTTAATATTTCAGTAACGTGCTTTGAAGAAAGCAATTCTTTATTTGTGCTAATCTGACCGCGTTAGTCCTAAATTGCAAAACTTGATGCATTTTACACATATTTTACATTCCTATGCTCTTCACATAGAAAAAAATCTAGTTTTTATTCTTAAATATATATATATATATATATATGATAGTGTTCATGTAAAATAGATATCTATACCTATATATCTATAGGAATAAATATACAGGTGTAGATATATATAGAAATATGTATTTACAATAAAAATTACTCTGTTCTGTATGTGAAGAACAATGGAATGGGACATTTCCATAACTCCTCTTGGGTTAGCGCAGTTGCAATATTTTGTTAGCGCAGTTGCGCCAGAGTCCGCTCGCATGCAAAAATTTTACTTTCAGCTTGTTATACGAGCACAACCTAACACTCGCAAAAAGCCTCCGTCTAATGAAGTTAACCCGCGAGCGGGAAAACTAAATAATGCTCCATTAGTAATCTAGCCCTATATAGGGCAATGTTAGAAAGCAGTGTCACCAAACAGATACAAATGCTACATGCTAAATTAAAGTTAAAGGGACAGTCTACTCCAGAATTGCTATTGTTTAAAAAGATAGATAACCCCTTTATTACCTATTCCCCAGTTTTGCATAACCAACACAGTTATATAAATACACATTTTACCTCTGTAATCTAAGCCTTTGCGGATTGATACCTTATTTCAGTTCTTTTGACAGACTTGCATTTTAGCTAATCAGTGCTGACTCTTAGGTAACTCCACGGGAAGGAGCACAATGTTATCTATATGACACACATGAAATAACACCCTCTAGCTGTGAAAAACTCTCAAATGCTTTGAGATAAAAGGGCTTAGAAATTAGCATATGAGCCTACCTAGGTTTAGCTTTTAACAAAGATTACCAAGAGAACAAAACAAATTTGATGAAAAAAGTGAATTGGAAAGTTGTTTAAAATTGCATGCACTATATGAATTATGAAAGTTTAATTTTGACTAGACTGTGCCTTTAAAGGGGCACAAAAACATTTTTTTTCTTGAGCATACCATTTTACACAAAATTACTTCTATTATCAAATTTGCTGAAAAAAGTATACCAAGAGAATAAAAGGGGCAGCAGTGCACTAATGGGAGCTAGCTGAACACTGGTGAGCCAAAGACAAAAGGAATATATGTACAGTCACCAATCAACAGTTAACTCCCAGCAGTACATTACTGCTCCTGACCCTAACTTTTCTACAAAGTATACCATTCGAGCAAATTAGATAGTAGAAGTAAATTGGAAAGTTGTTTTAAATTGTATACTCTATCTGAATCATGAAAGTTTAATTTTGACTTTACTGGCCCATTAAAAAATAATAATAAGCGCCTTTACACTAAATAGCCAAATCAAAAAACCCAACAAACACACATACCCACTATACTGATAATAACCTGGTTCAAATTCCTTTAACCCTTAGAGTGCTAAGCACTTTCCCACCTGGGTGCTAAAGTGATTGAAGTTTTTTTTTATTTTAATTTTTTTAATTTTAATTTTATTTTAACTGTTATATATATTTTTTCAGATCCCCAAGACTTACACTGTTGGAAAGGTTAGGTGGGTCTTGGGGATCTGTAGCTGCTTAGATGCCTGGGGCGCGATCCGATAAACGTCGTAGTTTGCGGCGCAAGCGAGGGAACCCGCGTCGCCCGCAGTTTCAGCTCGCAACTCGAGCTATCCCATATACGGCGCCGTCAGATGCTAAAGTGCCGTAAGTCTGACAAACCAGCGATGTCCAGAAATCTGCGCAAGTACAAATTTCTGGTGTCGCCAGTGACTTACGGCACGTTAGAAACTGCCGGCGCCTACAAAACCTGACTAAAGTCTAAATCACCCGCATTGTCTAACACGCCTCCCTAACATAGCCCGACACGTCTAACACGCCTCCCTAACATAGCCCGACACGTCTAACCCTCTATCCGCTATCCCCCCTCACTATCCTAACAATAAAATATGTATTAAACCCTAAACCGCCGTTCCCAAACCCCGCCGCAACTTAATAAAGTTATTAACCCCTAAACCGCCGCCAGCTATATTAAATCTATAACCCCCTAAAGTGAGCCCCTACCCCGCCGCTATCTATTTTAAAATTATTAACCCCTAATCTAATCCCCCTACACCGCCGCCAGCTATATTAACTATATTAACCCTAATTATATTAGGGTTAATATAGTTAATATAATTATTATATTATATATATTAACTATATTAACCCTAATTATATTAGGGTTAATATAGTTAATATCGTTATTATAATAGTTATATATATATATATATATATATATATATATATATAGTGAAGATTGGAGTAGCCGTGTTAGTCCAGTAGATCCATCTTGGATGACGTCATTTAAAGGAACCTCATTCGTCGGGAAGTCGTCGTGCCGGATGGATGCTCCGCGGCGGAGGAGCGAAGAAAGAAGATTGAAGATGCCGATTTGCTTGAAGACATCGCCGATGGAAGAAGACTCTCTGCCGCTTGCTTGAAGACATCCCGCGGATGGAAGAAGACTTCACTGCCGCTTGCTGGAAGACATCGCCTGGATCGGATGAGGAGTTCGGCCCGGCTGGGTGAATACAAGGTAGGGAGATCTTCAGGGGGGTAGTGTTAGGTTTATTTAAGGGGGGTTTGGGTTAGATTAAGGGTATGTGGGTGGTGGGTTGTAATGTTGGGGGGTGGTATTGTGTTTTTTTTTCAGGCAAAAGAGCAGTTTTCTTTGGGGCATGCCCCCACAAAAGGCCCTTTTAAGGGCTGGTAAGGTAAAAGAGCTTTGAACTTTTTTTAATTTAGAATAGGGTAGGGAATTTTTTTATTTTGGGGGGGCTTTATTATTTTATTAGGGGGCTTAGAATAGGTGTAATTAGCTTAAAAATCTTGTAATCTTTTTTTTATTTTTTGTAATTTAGTGTTTTTTTTTTTTTTTGTAATTTAGTTTAGTTTATTTAATTGTATTTTTAGATAGATATTTGTAGTTTATTTAATTTATTGATAGTGTAGGTGTATTTGTAACTTAGGTTAGGATTTATTTTACAGGTAAATGTGTAATTATTTTAACTAGGTAGCTATTAAATAATTAATAACTATTTAATAGCAATTATACCTAGTTAAAATAATTAACAATTTACCTGTAAAATAAATATAAACCCTAACATAGCTATAATGTAATTATTAATTATATTGTAGCTATCTGGGGCCTAGATTTAGAGTTCGGCGGTAAAAGGGCTGTTAACGCTCCGCGGGTTTTTTTCTGGCCGCACCATAAATTTAACTCTGGTATCGAGAGTTCAAACAAATGCTGCGTTAGGCTCCAAAAAAGGAGCGTAGAGCATTTTTACCGCAAATGCAACTCTCGATACCAGAGTTGCTTACGGACGCGGCCGGCATCAAAAACGTGCTCGTGCACGATTCTCCCATAGGAAACAATGGGGCTGTTTGAGCTGAAAAAAAACCTAACACCTGCAAAAAAGCAGCGTTCAGCTCCTAACGCAGCCCCATTGTTTCCTATGGGGAAACACCTCCTAAGTCTGCACCTAACACCCTAACATGTACCCCGAGTCTAAACACCCCTAACCTTACACTTATTAACTCCTAATCTGCCGCCCCCGCTATCGCTGACCCCTGCATTACACTTTTAACCCCTAATCTGCCGCTCCGTAAACCGCCGCCACCTACGTTATCCCTATGTACCCCTAATCTGCTGCCCTAACATCGCCGACCCCTATGTTATATTTATTAACCCCTAATCTGCCCCCCACAATGTCGCCGACACCTGCCTACACTTATTAACCCCTAATCTGCCGAGCGGACCTGAGCGCTACTATAATAAAGTTATTAACCCCTAATCCGCCTCACTAACCCTATCATAAATAGTATTAACCCCTAATCTGCCCTCCCTAACATCGCCGACACCTACCTTCAATTATTAACCCCTAATCTGCCGACCGGAGCTCACCGCTATTCTAATAAATGTATTAACCCCTAAAGCTAAGTCTAACCCTAACACTAACACCCCCCTAAGTTAAATATAATTTTTATCTAACGAAATAAATTAACTCTTATTAAATAAATGATTCCTATTTAAAGCTAAATACTTACCTGTAAAATAAATCCTAATATAGCTACAATATAAATTATAATTATATTATAGCTATTTTAGGATTAATATTTATTTTACAGGCAACTTTGTAATTATTTTAACCAGGTACAATAGCTATTAAATAGTTAAGAACTATTTAATAGTTACCTAGTTAAAATAATAACAAATTTACCTGTAAAATAAATCCTAACCTAAGATATAATTAAACCTAACACTACCCTATCAATAAAATAATTAAATAAACTACCTACAATTACCTACAATTAACCTAACACTACACTATCAATAAATTAATTAAACACAATTGCTACAAATAAATAAAATTAAATAAACTATCTAAAGTACAAAAAATAAAAAAGAACTAAGTTACAGAAAATAATAAAATATTTACAAACATAAGAAAAATATTACAACAATTTTAAACTAATTACACCTACTCTAAGCCCCCTAATAAAATAACAAAGCCCCCCAAAATAAAAAATTCCCTACCCTATTCTAAAATACAAATATTACAAGCTCTTTTACCTTACCAGCCCTGAACAGGGCCCTTTGCGGGGCATGCCCCAAGAATTTCAGCTCTTTTGCCTGTAAAAAAAAACATACAATACCCCCCCCCCCCCAACATTACAACCCACCACCCACATACCCCTAATCTAACCCAAACCCCCCTTAAATAAACCTAACACTACCCCCCTGATGATCTTCCTACCTTGTCTTCACCATGCCAGGTTCACCGATCCGTCCTGGCTCCAAGATCTTCATCCAACCCAAGCGGGGGCTAGACATCCACTGAAGAAGTCCAGAAGAGGGTCCAAAGTCTTCCTCCTATCCGGCAAGAAGAGGACATCCGGACCGGCAAACATCTTCTCCAAGCGGCATCTTCTATCTTCTTCCATCCGATGACGACCGGCTCCATCTTGAAGACCTCCAGCGCGGATCCATCCTCTTCTTCCGACGACTAGACGACGAATGACGGTTCCTTTAAGGGACGTCATCCAAGATGGCGTCCCTCGAATTCCGATTGGCTGATAGGATTCTATCAGCCAATCGGAATTAAGGTAGGAATTTTCTGATTGGCTGATGGAATCAGCCAATCAGAATATAGTTCAATCCGATTGGCTGATCCAATCAGCCAATCAGATTGAGCTCGCATTCTATTGGCTGTTCCGATCAGCCAATAGAATGCGAGCTCAATCTGATTGGCTGATTGGATCAGCCAATCGGATTGAACTATATTCTGATTGGCTGATTCCATCAGCCAATCAGAAAATTCCTACCTTAATTCCGATTGGCTGATAGAATCCTATCAGCCAATCGGAATTCGAGGGACGCCATCTTGGATGACGTCCCTTAAAGGAACCGTCATTCGTCGTCTAGTCGTCGGAAGAAGAGGATGGATCCGCGCTGGAGGTCTTCAAGATGGAGCCGGTCGTCATCGGATGGAAGAAGATAGAAGATGCCGCTTGGAGAAGATGTTTGCCGGTCCGGATGTCCTCTTCTTGCCGGATAGGAGGAAGACTTTGGACCCTCTTCTGGACTTCTTCAGTGGATGTCTAGCCCCCGCTTGGGTTGGATGAAGATCTTGGAGCCAGGACGGATCGGTGAACCTGGCATGGTGAAGACAAGGTAGGAAGATCATCAGGGGGGTAGTGTTAGGTTTATTTAAGGGGGGTTTGGGTTAGATTAGGGGTATGTGGGTGGTGGGTTGTAATGTTGGGGGGGGGGTATTGTATGTTTTTTTTTACAGGCAAAAGAGCTGAAATTCTTGTGGCATGCCCCGCAAAGGGCCCTGTTCAGGGCTGGTAAGGTAAAAGAGCTTGTAATATTTGTATTTTAGAATAGGGTAGGGAATTTTTTATTTTGGGGGGCTTTGTTATTTTATTAGGGGGCTTAGAGTAGGTGTAATTAGTTTAAAATTGTTGTAATATTTTTCTTATGTTTGTAAATATTTTATTATTTTCTGTAACTTAGTTCTTTTTTATTTTTTGTACTTTAGATAGTTTATTTAATTTTATTTATTTGTAGCAATTGTGTTTAATTAATTTATTGATAGTGTAGTGTTAGGTTAATTGTAGGTAATTGTAGGTAGTTTATTTAATTATTTTATTGATAGGGTAGTGTTAGGTTTAATTATATCTTAGGTTAGGATTTATTTTACAGGTAAATTTGTTATTATTTTAACTAGGTAACTATTAAATAGTTCTTAACTATTTAATAGCTATTGTACCTGGTTAAAATAATTACAAAGTTGCCTGTAAAATAAATATTAATCCTAAAATAGCTATAATATAATTATAATTTATATTGTAGCTATATTAGGATTTATTTTACAGGTAAGTATTTAGCTTTAAATAGGAATCATTTATTTAATAAGAGTTAATTTATTTCGTTAGATAAAAATTATATTTAACTTAGGGGGGTGTTAGTGTTAGGGTTAGACTTAGCTTTAGGGGTTAATACATTTATTAGAATAGCGGTGAGCTCCGGTCGGCAGATTAGGGGTTAATAATTGAAGGTAGGTGTCGGCGATGTTAGGGAGGGCAGATTAGGGGTTAATACTATTTATGATAGGGTTAGTGAGGCGGATTAGGGGTTAATAACTTTATTATAGTAGCGCTCAGGTCCGCTCGGCAGATTAGGGGTTAATAAGTGTAGGTAGGTGTCGGCGACGTTGTGGGGGGCAGATTAGGGGTTAATAAATATAACATAGGGGTCGGCGATGTTAGGGGTAGCAGATTAGGGGTACATAGGGATAACGTAGGTGGCGGCGATTTGCGGTCGGAAGATTAGGGGTTAATTATTTTAAGTAGCTTGCGGCGACGTTGTGGGGGGCAAGTTAGGGGTTAATAGATATAATACAGGGGTCGGCGGTGTTAGGGGCAGCAGATTAGGGGTACATAAGTATAACGTAGGTGGCGGTCGGCAGATTAGGGGTTAAAAATTTTAATCGAGTGGCGGCGATGTGGGGGGACCTCGGTTTAGGGGTACATAGGTAGTTTATGGGTGTTAGTGTACTTTAGGGTACAGTAGTTAAGAGCTTTATAAACCGGCGTTAGCCAGAAAGCTCTTAACTCCTGCTATTTTCAGGCGGCTGGAATCTTGTCGTTAGAGCTCTAACGCTCACTGCAGAAACGACTCTAAATACCGGCGTTAGGAAGATCCCATTGAAAAGATAGGCTACGCAAATGGCGTAGGGGGATCTGCGGTATGGAAAAGTCGCGGCTGTAAAGTGAGCGTTAGACCCTTTAATCACTGACTCCAAATACCAGCGGGCGCCCAAAACCAGCGTTAGGAGCCTCTAACGCTGGTTTTGACGGCTACCGCCGAACTCTAAATCTAGGCCTTAGGGTTTATTTTATAGGTAAGTATTTAGATTTAAATAGGAATATTTTAATCAATAATATTAATATTAGATTTATTTTAATAAGAGTTTAGTTAGGGACGTTAGAGTTAGATAGGGTTGTTATACTTAATATATATATATATATATATATATATATATATATATATATATGCTCAAAAAACAAAGTATTGCAGTATGCAGTGATACATTTTTTATTGGACTAACATAATATTTAAAAGACAAGCTTTCGAGAGTTTTCCTCTCTTCCTCAGGTCTGAAGCAATACTGATCATTCTGATATAGATACACATCACATACAACAAATGGAAGGGAGGAAGGGGGGTGAGAGAGGGGGTCATAAAAGCAGAAAATGTGTCTGAAGGAGAAAATAGCTGGGAATAGCCAGAAAGAATAAATAAACAGAGGAGAGTAAATAGGTCAGATGAGAGGAAAAACAAAAAGGAAAAAGAAACCAATATAGGACAATAAGATGAGAGATTATAGAAAGTTATGGTAGTGTGTGAGAAAGCCAAAGTCTACATTAAGTCCTTCATTTCTGGTATTGAAATGTGTGATCATTTTCATCTCAAACGTCTTTCGTTCATGAGAGTCTTTGAAATTCCCTTTAAGAATTTTAATCCTGAGGTTAAGGATGGAGTGACCAGTCTGTGTGAAGTGATGACCAACAGGGGTACAATATTCATTTTCCTTGTGGTTTTTGATCGAGTGTCTGTGTAGATTCATTCTGAGATGCAGCTTTAGGCCAGTTTCCCCAATGTAGCAACCTCTGTCACACGCTGTACACTGTATCATGTACACCACATTAGCAGATGAGCACGAATAGGATCCCTTAATATTGTATGACGCGTTGTTGTATCTGGCTGTGTTGTTGTCACATATATGTTGACACAGTTTGCAGAGTGATTTGTTGCATCGTGCAGTGCCATTCTGTGTGCGCTTCTGTTCTGTGGTTAATTTGCTGCGGACCAATCTCTGTCTCAGGTTAGGCGGTTGTTTGAATGCTAGTATGGGGGGTTCAGGAAATATTTTTTTGAGTGTGGGGTCCTCTGAAATTAGTGGTTGTAGATCTTTAATAATTTTGCGCACTCCTTCCAGAGTAGGGTTGTAAGTGACTACTAGAGGGGTTCTTGTTTTGTTTTCCTTTTCTTTGTATTGTAGGAGTCTTTCCCGTGGTGTTTTTAGGGCAGATTTGATTTTTTTAGATATTGTCCTTTCCTTGTAGCCCTTTTGCCTAAATGACTCTGACAGTGTACTGAGGTGGTGATCTCTGTCTTTTGTGTCAGAGCAAATGCGGTGATATCTGATAGCTTGGCTGTAGATGATACCTTGTTTGGTGTGATTGGGATGGAAGCTGGAATTGTGGAGGTAGCTGTACCTGTCTGTGGGTTTTCTGTATATAGATGAATGAAGGATGCCATTGGTGACAGTTATTGTGCAGTCCAAGAAGTTCACACTATGATTTGAAAAGTCCATTTTAAGGTTTATTGACGGGTGAAATGAATTAAATGATTTGTGGAAATCTAAGAGGCTTTCTTCTCCTTCTGTCCATATTATTAAAATATCATCGATGTAACGATAATATGTATACGGTTTGTGGGGCTGAGTACATAAGAATCTGTATTCTAGGTACGCCATGAAAAGATTGGCGTATTGTGGTGACATTTTTGTGCCCATCGCTGTCCCTGTCATTTGTAGGTAGTAATTGTTGTTAAAACTGAAATAGTTGTGTGTGAGTATGAATTCTATAAGCTGGGCAATAGTTGCACTATCATATTTGTGTGTTGTTTGGTGGGATGAGAGAAATTTACTGCAGGCCTCAATACCATCCTTATGCGGGATGTTGCTGTATAAGGATTCCACATCCATAGTAACTAGTATAGTGTTTCTAGGTAGTTCATTTATCTGGTTGAGTTTATTAAGGAAGTCTGTAGTGTCCTGTATAAAGCTATCAGTCTTAATAACAAGAGGCTTAAGAATTTTTTCTATTAGGCCAGATATTTCTTCAGTAAGTGTTCCCATACTTGTTATAATGGGGCGTCCTGGGTTTCCTGGCTTGTGGATTTTGGGTAGCATGTAGAAGGTACCCATCTGAGGATTGGAAGGTACCAGATTTTCTAATTCTTGCTGTAGGTGTTTAGGAAATGTTTTGATAAGTTTTGTGAGTTTAGCTGAATATTCCTTGGTGGTGTCCGTGTCCAGTTTTTTGTAGTAGTTTACATCAGTTTTTTGTAGTAGTTTACATTCGTGCTCATCTGCTAATGTGGTGTACATGATACAGTGTACAGCGTGTGACAGAGGTTGCTACATTGGAGAAACTGGCCTAAAGCTGCATCTCAGAATGAATCTACACAGACACTTGATCAAAAACCACAAGGAAAATGAATATTGTACCCCTGTTGGTCATCACTTCACCCAGACTGGTCACTCCATCCTTAACCTCAGGATTAAAATTCTTAAAGGGAATTTCAAAGACTCTCATGAACGAAAGACGTTTGAGATGAAAATGATCACACATTTCAATACCAGAAATGAAGGACTTAATGTAGACTCTGGCTTTCTCACACACTACCATAACTTTCTATAATCTCTCATCTTATTGTCCTATATTGGTTTCTTTTTCCTTTTTGTTTTTCCTCTCATCTGACCTATTTATTCTCCTCTGTTTATTTATTCTTTCTGGCTATTCTCAGCTATTTTCTCCTTTAGACACATTTTCTGCTTTTATGACCCCCCCTCTCACCCCCCTTCCTCCCTTCCATTTGTTGTATGTGATGTGTATGTATATCAGAATGATCAGTATTGCTTCAGACCTGAGGAAGAGAGGAAAACTCTCGAAAGCTTGTCTTTTAAATGTTATGTTAGTCCAATAAAAAAGGTATCACTGCATACTGCAATACTTTGTTTTTTGAGCATATATATATATATATATATATATTAAGTATAACAACCCTATCTAACTCTAACGTCCCTAACTAAACTCTTATTAAAATAAATCTAATATTAATATTATTGATTAAAATATTCCTATTTAAATCTAAATACTTACCTATAAAATAAACCCTAAGATAGCTACAATATAATTAATAATTACATTATAGCTATGTTAGGGTTTATATTTATTTTACAGGTAAATTGTTAATTATTTTAACTAGGTATAATAGCTATTAAATAGTTATTAACTATTTAATAGCTACCTAGTTAAAATAATTACACATTTACCTGTAAAATAAATCCTAACCTAAGTTACAAATACACCTACACTATCAATAAATTAAATAAACTACAAATATCTATCTAAAAATACAATTAAATAAACTAAACTAAATTACAAAAAAAACCCCCCACTAAATTACAAAAAATAAAAAAAAGATTACAAGATTTTTAAGCTAATTACACCTATTCTAAGCCCCCTAATAAAATAATAAAGCCCCCCAAAATAAAAAAATTCCCTACCCTATTCTAAATTAAAAAAAAGTTCAAAGCTCTTTTACCTTACCAGCCCTTAAAAGGGCCTTTTGTGGGGGCATGCCCCAAAGAAAACTGCTCTTTTGCCTGAAAAAAAAAAACACAATACCACCCCCCAACATTACAACCCACCACCCACATACCCTTAATCTAACCCAAACCCCCCTTAAATAAACCTAACACTACCCCCCTGAAGATCTCCCTACCTTGTATTCACCCAGCCGGGCCGAACTCCTCATCCGATCCGGGCGATGTCTTCCAGCAAGCGGCAGTGAAGTCTTCTTCCATCCGCGGGATGTCTTCAAGCAAGCGGCAGAGAGTCTTCTTCCATCGGCGATGTCTTCAAGCAAATCGGCATCTTCAATCTTCTTTCTTCGCTCCTCCGCCGTGGAGCATCCATCCGGCACGACGACTTCCCGACGAATGAGGTTCCTTTAAATGACGTCATCCAAGATGGATCTACTGGACTAACACTGGACCAATCAGCCAATCGGATTGAACTTGAATCTGATTGGCTGATTCAATCA
Source organism: Bombina bombina (assembly GCF_027579735.1). NCBI lineage: Eukaryota > Metazoa > Chordata > Amphibia > Anura > Bombinatoridae > Bombina > Bombina bombina. Next base: position 992,165,925 of record NC_069503.1, read on the forward strand.
GCCAATCAGATTTTTCTACCTTAATTCCGATTGGCTGATAGAATCCTATCAGCCAATCGGAATTCGACGGACGCCATCTTGGATGTCGTCATTTAAAGGAACCTCATTCGTCGGGAAGTCGTCGTGCCGGATGGATGCTCCGCGGCGGAGGAGCGAAGAAAGAAGATTGAAGATGCCGATTTGCTTGAAGACATCGCCGATGGAAGAAGACTCTCTGCCGCTTGCTTGAAGACATCCCGCGGATGGAAGAAGACTTCACTGCCGCTTGCTGGAAGACATCGCCCGGATCGGATGAGGAGTTCGGCCCGGCTGGGTGAATACAAGGTAGGGAGATCTTCAGGGGGTAGTGTTAGGTTTATTTAAGGGGGGTTTGGGTTAGATTAGGGGTATGTGGGTGGTGGGTTGTAATGTTGGGGGTGGTATTGTGTTTTTTTTTTCAGGGAAAAGAGCAGTTTTCTTTGGGGCATGCCCCCACAAAAGGCCCTTTTAAGGGCTGGTAAGGTAAAAGAGCTTTGAACTTTTTTTAATTTAGAATAGGGTAGGGAATTTTTTTTATTTTGGGGGGCTTTATTATTTTATTAGGGGGCTTAGAATAGGTGTAATTAGCTTAAAAATCTTGTAATCTTTTTTTATTTTTTGTAATTTAGTGTTTGTTTGTTTTTTGTAATTTAGTTTAGTTTATTTAATTGTATTTTTAGATAGATATTTGTAGTTTATTTAATTTATTGATAGTGTAGGTGTATTTGTAACTTAGGTTAGGATTTATTTTAAAGGTAATTGTGTAATTATTTTAACTAGGTAGCTATTAAATAGTTAATAACTATTTAATAGCTATTATATCTAGTTAAAATAATTAACAATTTACCTGTAAAATAAATATAAACCCTAACATAGCTACAATGTAATTATTAATTACATTGTAGCTATCTTAGAGTTTATTTTATAGGTAAGTATTTAGATTTAAATAGGAATATTTTAGTTTATAATATGAATTAGATTTATTTAATAAGAATTTAGTTAGGGGTGTTAGGGTTAGATAGAGTTAATATAGTTTATATAAATACTATAGTAACTATATTAACCCTAATATAATTAGGGTTAATATAGTTAATATATATAATGTAATAACTATATTAACTATAATATACTTAGGGTTAATATAGATAATATAGCTGGCGGCGGGGTAGGTAGATTAAATTAGGGGTTAATAATTTTAATATAGATGGCGGCGGTGTAAGGGGTTCACATTAGGGGATAGATCAGTTAGATAGTGGTGGTTTTAGGGGTTCACATTAGGGGATAGATCAGTTAGATGGTGGCGGTTTTAGGGGCTCACAGTAGGGGGTTAGTTTATGTAGATGGCGGCGGTTTAGGGGTTAAATACTTTATTAGGGATTGCGGCGGGGGATCGCGGTTGACAGGGAGATAGACATTGCGCATGCGTTAGGTGTTAGGTTTTATTTAGCAGATTGCGGTTGACAGGGAGATAGACATTGCGCATGCGTTAGGTGTTAGGTTTATTTTAGCAGCCAGTTTAGGGAGTTACGGGGCTCCAATAGTCAGCATAAGGCTTCTTACGGCTGCTTTTTGTGGCGAGGTGAAAATGGAGTAAGATTTCTCCATTTTCGCCACGTAAGTCCTTACGCTGTATATTGGATACCAAACTGCGCGGGTTTGGTATACCTGCCTATGGCCCAAAAAACTACGGGCGACGGCATAAATATACGTGCGTAACTTCTAGGTTACGCCGTATATAGGATACCAAACCCGCGCAAATATTGGCGTCGCCTGCTTTTGCGGGCGACGATTTTTATCGGATCGACCCCCTGATATACAGGCTTCTAAGCAGCATGCCCCCTTTCCCTATACTTTGTATTGTCAATTTTTAAAAAAGTTGCGCAGTGACGTCATCACGTCATTGCGCCTGACGTCACCGCGCAAAACGTGAAGCCCCGGCGCTGCCTGTCACTATGCAGGCCCAATTGCCGGGGTAGGAGCGGGTGGGTTCCCCCAGATCTCCCTCAAGGTGGGAGAGTGCTAGTGACGGCTCTGAACCGTCATTAGCACCAGAGTGGAAAACTCTGCGATTGCTCAGAGCCGTCATTAGCACTCAAGGGGTTAAGAGACATGCGCAATTGCACACATATCTATATGGTTTTGGAGAAATAGCACCAATTTTACCTTCTAGCATTACAATACATTATTAAATGGGATGGATTCACAACCAGGACCTTCAACCTGTGATGTAATCGCTAAACCCATTAAACTGGCACATTGTTTGCTGTTAATCCTAAACATCTCATTTTTGGATTTCAAAATGTTGAGATTAACAAGATAACAATTTCATGTTGTGTTCAGGAGTTTCATGCTTCAGGGTTATTAATGGCAAAAGCATCTTGTGATTGTGATCAGTAGAAAAAACACAAACAATGTGGTGACACAACTTATTGAAATGGCTGGAGGAGTAATGTATTGGAGTTGCATACATAAGGTAGCCAAAGACCCATTTAATTTATTATCACAAGACAAACTTGAGTGGAACAGAATAGGGCTTTAATGTCAACCATTATGAAGGGTAAGGTTATAGTCCCCCAGTACTATAACCTTACCCTTCATGGTCATTTTGGTTATTTCATCTAATAACAGATTGTCCAGTTTTTCATCCTGCAATGGAGGCCTATATACAACCCCTATTCTAAAAACATTTTTATCTCCAATTTCCAAAGTCACCCAAATACTTTCCACCTCATCATTTGTTCCTACAATTTCAGTAACCTTTATATTTTCATTTACATACAAAGCAACTCCTCCACCTTTCTTTCCTACTCTGTTCTTTTTAAATAACCTGTATCCAGGTATGACTATGTCCCAGTCATGCAAATCATTGTACCATGTTTCTGTTATAGCTACTAAATCCAAGTTGTCCCTAGTCATTATTGAAATTACCTGAACTCATTTCAATAATGACTAGGGACAACTTGGATTTAGTAGCTATAACAGAAACATGGTACAATGATTTGCATGACTGGGACATAGTCATACCTGGATACAGGTTATTTAAAAAGAACAGAGTAGGAAAGAAAGGTGGAGGAGTTGCTTTGTATGTAAATGAAAATATAAAGGTTACTGAAATTGTAGGAACAAATGATGAGGTGGAAAGTATTTGGGTGACTTTGGAAATTGGAGATAAAAATGTTTTTAGAATAGGGGTTGTATATAGGCCTCCATTGCAGGATGAAAAACTGGACAATCTGTTATTAGATGAAATAACCAAAATGACCATGAAGGGTAAGGTTATAGTACTGGGGGACTTTAATTTGCCAGATATAGACTGGAAGATTCCTTCTGCTAGATCGGCTAGAAGCAGGTATATTCTTGAATCTCTGCTAGGGGAATCACTTGAACAATTAGTCAAGGAACCAACTCGTAAGGAAGCTATATTAGATCTAATACTTACAAACAGTGATACAGTTTCAGATGTGTCTGTAGGTGAGAACTTAGGATCCAGTGATCATCAATCTGTTTGGTTTAGTATTCATGTTCAGGAACTGTACACCCAGACTAAAACAAAAGTTTTAGACTTTAGGACGGCAGATTTTTCATTAATGGGAGAATACCTAAAAAACTATTTAAAGGGGAAAAATCTTATTACAGGGGTTCAAGAACAGTGGGAATTTGTGAAAGGTGCCATTTTAGATGCAACCGCACACTGTATTAGACATGTCTGTAAAAGTAAAAGAAAGCGGAAACCAATTTGGTTTTCCAAAGAAGTAGCACATGCTGTAAAGACAAAAAAGATAGCTTATAAAAATTACAGACACACACAAGCAGATGATGATATGAAAATATGGAGACTCCAACAAAAAAAGACTAAGCAGTTAATTAGGAAGGTTAAAGCTGATGCAGAAGAGAAGATAGCACAGTCAGTAAAACATGGGGACAAAACATTCTTTAGATATATCAGTGAAAGAAGAAAAAATAAGGTAGGAATAGTAAAATTGAAATCAGTTGATGGTAGAATAATAGAAGGAGATAAGCAGATTGCAGACTGTCTCAATGATTACTTCTGTTCTGTTTTCACTAAAGATTGTGAAGATACAATGTCTACATTAAGGGATGCTATGCAAAATAGAAACAAGCTTAACAGTAATCTTTTTACAGAGGATGAGGTTTTGTTAGCATTATCAAAAATAAATGTTACAAAGGCAGTGGGTCCTGATAATATTCATCCAAGGGTTTTAAAAGAACTTCGTTCAGTGCTAACTGTCCCATTAACTGATCTGTTTAATCAGTCACTATTAACAGGAGCTGTCCCAGATGATTGGAGAATAGCAAATGTAATACCTCTTCATAAAAAGGGCAGTAGAGAAGAATCTGGCAACTACAGGCCAGTTAGTTTAACTTCAGTAGTAGGGAAATTAATGGAAAGCCTCTTAAAGGAAAGAATTATGACTTACATAAAGACAAACAATTTAGAGGACCAAAATCAGCATGGTTTTACTTCAGGGAGATCATGTCAGACTAATCTAATTGACTTCTTTGATTATGTAACAAAAGTATTAGACAAGGGAGGAGCAGTTGATGTAGCATATCTAGATTTCAGCAAAGCATTTGACACCGTCCCACACAATAAACTTATTCACAAACTATATCTCCTTGGTCTAGATTCAAAAATTGTGAACTGGGTGGAATGCTGGCTTAAGGACAGAAAACAAAGTGTCTTAGTAAATGGAGTTCATTCAGCAGAGGGGGCTGTTACTAGTGGTGTTCCTCAGGGGTCAGTTCTGGGGCCTGTTTTGTTTAACATATTTATCTGCGATATCAGCAAAGGGCTACAGGGGAAAGTATGTCTCTTTGCAGATGATACAAAAATTTGCAACAGAGTGGATGTTCCAGGGGGGGTAGACAAAATGAGAAGTGATATACAACAATTGGAGGATTGGACAAACGACTGGGATCTAAAGTTTAACACAGCAAAGTGTAAAATAATGCATTTAGGGAAGAAAAATCCAAATGTTAATTACAGACTCAATGACACTTTACTGACTGTTACAGACGAGGAACAGGACTTGGGAATTATTATTTCAGATGATTTAAAACTTAGTAAACAATGTAGTAAGGCAGCGAGTAAGGCTAGCAGAATGCTTGGATGTATTGGTAGAGGTATTTGCAGCAGAAATAGTAAGGTTCTTATGCCACTTTATAGATCATTAGTTAGGCCTCATCTTGAGTATTGTGTGCAGTTCTGGAGGCCATATCTTCAGAAGGATATTAACAAACTTGAATCTGTGCAAAGGAGGGCTACCAAAATGGTACATGGTCTAAAAAATAAAACTTACCAGGATAGGCTCAATGACCTAAATATGTATAGCTTAGAGGAGAGAAGGGAAAGAGGTGATATGATAGCAACTTTCAAGTACATTAAAGGGTTTAGTAAAACTGAGGCTGTGGGTATTTTACATAAAATGGAAAATTCAAGAACAAGGGGTCATGAGCTCAAGCTAAAGGGTAGTAGATTCAGGAGTAATTTGAGGAAGCACTTCTTTACAGAAAGAGTGATTGATTTATGGAATAAACTTCCTCAAGAGGTAGTAGCAACAAACACTGTGGGGGACTTTAAAAATGCATGGGACAAGCATAGGGCTATCCTACGAACTAGATAAGTTTATACTGTTAGGTAAGGTGGGGCAGACTTGCTGGGCCTATGGCTCTTATCTGCCGTCAATATCTATGTTTCTATGTTTCTATGTTTCTATTATTATTATTAATTTTTCTTTTTTATTGTAGTGTAAAGCTTCAATAAATAATACTATTTAAGATGAATATGAAGAAATGTGAACACTATTATTCAAGAGAAATTGAAGTTTGAAAAAACATAATTTATGCTTACCTGATAAATTTATTTCTCTTGTAGTGTATCCAGTCCACGGATCATCCATTACTTGTGGGATATTCTCCTTCCCAACAGGAAGTTGCAAGAGGATCACCCACAGCAGAGCTGCTATATAGCTCCTCCCCTCACTGCCATATCCAGTCATTCGACCGAAACAAGACGAGAAAGGAGAAACCATAGGGTGCAGTGGTGACTGTAGTTTAATTAAAATTTAGACCTGCCTTAAAAGGACAGGGCAGGCCGTGGACTGGATACACTACAAGAGAAATAAATTTTCCAGGTAAGCATAAATTATGTTTTCTCTTGTTAAGTGTATCCAGTCCACGGATCATCCATTACTTGTGGGATACTAATATCAAAGCTAAAGTACACGGATGATGGGAGGGACAAGGCAGGAACTTAAATGGAAGGAACCACTGCCTTTAGAACCTTTCTCCCAAAAACAGCCTCCGAAGAAGCAAAAGTGTCAAATTTGTAAAATTTTGAAAAGGTGTGAAGCGAAGGCCAAGTCGCAGCCTTGCAAATCTGTTCAACAGAGGCCTCATTTTTAAAGGCCCAGGTGGAAGCCACAGCTCTAGTAGAATGAGCTGTAATCCTTTCAGGGGGCTGCTGTCCAGCAGTCTCATAGGCTAAGCGTATTATGCTCCGAAGCCAAAAAGGAGAGAGAGGTTGCCGAAGCTTTTTGACCTCTCCTGTGTCCGGAGTAAACGACAAACAGGGCAGATGTTTGACGAAAATCTTTAGTAGCCTGTAAGTAAAACTAGACACGGACTACGTCCAGATTATGCAAAAGACATTCCTTCTTTGAAGAAGGATTAGGACACAATGATGGAACAACAATCTCTTGATTGATATTCCTGTTAGAAACCACCTTAGGTAAAAACCCAGGTTTGGTACGCAGAACTACCTCAGAGACTCTTCGAGCCGAGGAAATAGCCATCAAAAACAGAACTTTCCAAGATAAAAGTTTAATATCAATGGAATGAAGGGGTTCAAACGAAACTCCCTGAAGAACTTTAAGAACCAAGTTTAAGCTCCACGGGGGAGCAACAGTTTTAAACACAGGCTTAATCCTAACCTAAGCCTGACAAAATGCCTGGACATCTGGAACTTCTGCCAGACGCTTGTGCGAAAGAATAGACAGAGCAGAGATCTGTCCTTTTAAAGAACTAGCTGATAAGCCTTTGTCCAAACCCTCTTGGAGAAAGGACAATATCCCAGGAATCCTAACCTTACTCCATGAGTAACACTTGGACTCACACCAATAAAGATATTTACGCCATATCTTATGGTAGATTTTCCTGGTGACAGGCTTCCGAGCCTGTATTAAGGTATCAATGACTGACTCGGAGAAGCCACGCCTTGATAGAATCAAGCGTTCAATCTCCATGCAGTCAGTCTCAGATAAATTAGATTTGGATGATTGAAAGGACCTTGTATTAGAAGGTCCTGCCTCAGAGGCAGAGTCCATGGTGGAAGAGATGACATGTCCACTAGGTCTGCATACCAGGTCTATCAGAATCACCGATGCTCTCTCCTGTTTGATTTTGGCAATCAGTCGAGGGAGCAGAGGAAATGGTGGAAACACATAGGCCAGGTTGAAGAACCAAGGAGCTGCTAGAGCATCTATCAGCATTGCTCCCGGGTCCCTGGACCTGGATCCATAACAAGGAAGCTTGGCATTCTGGCGAGACGCCATGAGATCCAGTTCTGGTTTGCCGCAACGATGGACCAGTTGAGCAAACACCTCCGGATGGAGTTCCCACTCCCCCGGATGAAAAGTCTGACGACTTAGAAAATCCGCCTCCCAGTTCTCTACGCCTGGGATGTGGATCGCTGACAGGTGGCAAGAGTGAGACTCTGCCCAGCGAATGATCTTTGAGACTTCTAAAATCGCTAGGGAACTCCTGGTTCCCCCTTGATGGTTTATGTAAGCCACAGTCATGATGTTGTCCGACTGAAATCTGATGAACCTCAGTGTTGCTAACTGAGGCCAAGCGAGAAGAGCATTGAATATTGCTCTTAACTCCAGAATATTTATTGGGAGGAGTTTCTCCTCCTGAGTCCATGATCCCTGAGCCTTCAGGGAGTTCCAGACTGCACCCCAACCTAGAAGGCTGGCATCTGTTGTTACAATCATCCAATCTGGCCTGCGAAAGGTCATACCCTTGGACAAATGGACCCGAGAAAGCCACCAGAGAAGAGAATCTCTGGTCTCTTGATCCAGATTTAGCAGAGGGGACAAATCTGAGTAATCCCCATTCCACTGACTTAGCATGCATAATTGCAGCGGTCTGAGATGCAGGCACGCAAATGGCACTATGTCCATTGCCGCTACCATTAAGCCGATAACTTCCATGCACTGAGCCACTGACGGGCGTGGAATGGAATGAAGGACACGGCAAACATTTAGAAGTTTTGATAACCTGGACTCCGTCAGGTAAATTTTCATCTCTACAGAATCTATAAGAGTCCCTAGGAAGGAGACTCTTGTGAGTGGTGATAGAGAACTCTTTGCCATGTTCACTTTCTACCCATGCGACCTCAGAAATGCCAGAACTATCTCTGTATGAGACTTGGCAATTTGAAAGCTTGACGCCTGTATCAGGATGTCGTCTAGATACGGAGCCAACCCTATGCCTCGCGGTCTTAGAACCGCCAGAAGTGAGCCCAGAACCTTTGTAAAAATTCTCGGGGCAGTGGCCAACCCGAAGGGAAGAGCTACAAATTGGTAATGCCTATCTAGAAAGGCAAACCTTAGGAACCGATGATGATCTTTGTGAATTGGTATGTGAAGGTAGGCATCCTTTAAGTCCACTGTGGTCATGTACTGACCCTCTTGGATCATGGGTAGGATGGTCCGAATAGTTTCCATTTTGAATGATGGAACTCTGAGGAATTTGTTTAAGATCTTTAGATCCAAGATTGGTCTGAAGGTTCCCTCTTTCTTGGGAACCACAAACAGATTTGAATAAAATCCCTGTCCTTGTTCCGTCCGCGGAACTGGATGGATCACTCCCATTACTAGGAGGTCTTGCACACAGCTTAGGAATGCCTCTTTCTTTATCTGGTTTGCTGATAACCTTGAAAGATGAAATCTCCCTTGTGGAGGAGAAGCTTTGAAGTCCAGAAGATATCCCTGAGATATGATCTCCAATGCCCAGGGATCCTGAACATCTCTTGCCCACGCCTGGGCGAAGAGAGAAAGTCTGCCCCCCACTAGATCCGTTTCCAGATAGGGGGCCGTTCCTTCATGCTGTCTTGGGGGCAGCAGCAGGCTTTCTGGCCTGCTTGCCCTTGTTCCAGGACTGGTTAGGTTTCCAGGCCTGTCTGGAATGAGCAACAGTTTCCTCTTGTTTTGAAGCAGAGGAAGTTGATGCTGCTCCTGCCTTGAAATTTCGAAAGGCACGAAAATTAGACTGTTTGGCCTTTGATTTGGCCCTGTCCTGAGGAAGGGTATGACCCTTGCCTCCAGTAATGTCAGCAATAATTTCCTTCAAGCCAGGCCCAAATAAGGTCTGCCCCTTGAAAGGAATGTTGAGTAATTTAGACTTTGAAGTCACGTCAGCTGACCAGGATTTAAGCCATAGCGCCCTACGCGCCTGGATGGCGAGTCCAGAATTCTTAGCCGTTAGTTTAGTCAAATGAACAATGGCATCAGAAACAAATGAGTTAGCTAGCTTAAGAGTTCTAAGCTTGTCAATAATTTCATTCAATGGAGCTGTCTGGATGGCCTCTTCCAGGGCCTCAAACCAGAATGCCGCCGCAGCAGTGACAGGCGCAATGCATGCAAGGGGCTATAAAATAAAACCTTGTTGAATAAACATTTTCTTAAGGTAACCCTCCAATTTTTTATCCATTGGATCTGAAAAAGCACAACTGTCCTCAACCGGGATAGTGGTATGCTTTGCTAAAGTAGAAACTGCTCCCTCCACCTTAGGGACCGTCTGCCATAAGTCCCGTGTAGTGGCATCTATTGGAAACATTTTTCTAAATATAGGAGGTGGGGAAAAGGGCACACCGGGTCTATCCCACTCCTTGCTAATAATTTCTGTTAGCCTTTTAGGTATAGGAAAAACGTCAGTACACACCGACACCGCATAGTATCTATCCAGCCTACACAATTTCTCTGGAATTGCAACTGTGTTACAGTCATTTAGAGCAGCTAATACCTCCCCAAGCAATACACGGAGGTTCTCAAGCTTAAATTTAAAATTAGAAATCTCTGAATCAGGTTTCCCCGAGTCAGAGATGTCACCCACAGACTGAAGCTCTCCGTCCTCATGTCCTGCATACTGTGACGCAGTATCAGACATGGCTCTAACAGCATTTGCGCGCTCTGTATCTCTCCTAACCCCAGAGCTATCGAGCTTGCCTCTTAATTCAGGCAATCTAGATAATACCTCTGACAGGGTATTATTCATGATTGCAGCCATGCCCTGCAAGGTAATCGCTATGGGCGTCCCTGATGTAATTGGCGCCATATTAGCGTGCGTCCCCTGAGCGGGAGGCAAAGGGTCTGACACATGGGGAGAGTTAGTCGGCATAACTTCCCCCTCGACAGAACCCTCTGGTGATAATTCTTTTATAGATAAAGACTGATCTTTACTGTTTAAGGTGAAATCAATACATTTAGTACACATTCTCCTATGGGGCTCCACCATGGCTTTCAAACATAATGAACAAGTAGGTTCCTCTGTGTCAGACATGTTTAAACAGACTAGCAATGAGACTAGCAAGCGTGGAAAACACTTTAAAACAAGTTTACAAGCAATATAAAAAATGTTACTGCGCCTTTAAGAAACACAAATTTTCCCAAATTTTGAAATAACAGTGAAAAAATGCAGTTACACTAACGAAATTTTTACAGTGTATGTAATAAGTTAGCAGAGCATTGCACCCACTTGCAAATGGATGATTAACCCCTTAATACCAAAAACGGAATAACAAATGACAAAAACGTTTTTTAAACCGTCACAACAACTGCCACAGCTCTACTGTGGCTTTTTACCTCCCTCAATGCGACTTTTGAAGCCTTTTGAGCCCTTCAGAGAAGTCCTGGATCATGCAGGAAGAAGCTGTATGTCTGTGTCTGTAATTTTTGCTGTGCAAAAAAATGCTAAAATAGGCCCCTCCCACTCATATTACAACAGTGGGAAGCCTCAGGGAACTGTTTCTAGGCAAAATTCAAGCCAGCCATGTGGAAAAAACTAGGCCCCAATAAGTTTTATCACCAAACATATGTAAAAAACGATTAAATATGCCAGAAAACGTTTTAAAATACACTTTTATAAGAGTATGTATCTCTATTAATAAGCCTGATACCAGTCGCTATCACTGCATTTAAGGCTTTACTTACATTACTTCGGTATCAGCAGCATTTTCTAGCAAATTCCATCCCTAGAAAAATATTTTAACTGCACATACCTTATTACAGGAAAACCTGCACGCTATTCCCCCTCTGAAGTTACCTCACTCCTCAGAATATGTGAAAACAGCAAAGGATCTTAGTTACTTCTGCTAAGATCATAGAAAACGCAGGCAGATTCTTCTTCTAAATACTGCCTGAGATAAACAGTACACTCCGGTACCATTTAAAAATAACAAACTTTTGATTGAAGAAATAAACTAAGTATAAAACACCACAGTCCTCTTACGACCTCCATCTTAGTTGAGAGTTGCAAGAGAATGACTGGATATGGCAGTGAGGGGAGGAGCTATATAGCAGCTCTGCTGTGGGTGATCCTCTTGCAACTTCCTGTTTGGAAGGAGAATATCCCACAAGTAATGGATGATCCGTGGACTGGATACACTTAACAAGAGAAAAGCAGTGTTTGTATGCAAATATGTGGCAGTAGAAAATGCTGACTATAAAACATGTGCCAGTAACAGCAATGCACTTTGGATCCTATTTAGTTTTTTTTTTCTTTTTTTCTTTCTTTGTACATAATTGCTATAAAAAAAACACAGATTATTACATTGATCTTGTTAATAAATACCTCTAAATAAAACAAAAAAACACAAACCACATATAAAATTTTGTTTTGTGCATACAATTCTGGAGTTGGACATGGGAATAAAACATTTTTTTTTTTAATTTTTTTTTAAGTTTGCATGCTCATGAATTATAAAAATGTGTTCATTTAAATATTTTTTATCTTAGAAAGTAGAAATCAAATCAATTTACTTTTTTAAAAACAAACATCCGAAACAAACTTCTATTTACATGTCAAATTTTAGAACTTCTTAAACAATTGCAAATAATTTGTGGCATTTTCAAAATCAGCCTTATAATACTATATTTGATCAAACAATGGTTGCATGGTATATTCATAAATACATACAATCATCATGGATAGCATAACTACTTAAATCAGACTTGACATTACCTATGACATCATAATTGACAGAATTACATCATAATTGACAGAATGACATCACAAAATTATCTTGTGGGTAGGAGGTATAAATTTGGAATTTTAATTTATTTGAGTGAGAACATGTTGTGAAGTTAAAGGGACAGTCTAGTTGAAAATATTTATTATTTAAAAAGATAGCTAGTCCCTTTATTACCCATTCCTCAGTTTTGCATAGCCAACATAGTTATATTAATACACTTTTTACCTCTGTGATGACCTTGTATCTAAGCCTCTGCAGACTGCCCTCTTATATCAGTTCTTTTGGCAGGCTTGTATTTTAGCCAATCAGTTCTGACTCATAAATAACTCCATGTGAGTGAGCACAATGTTTATCTATATGGCACACATTAACTAGGTCGGTCTAGCTGTGAAAAGCTAATACAATGCACTGAGATCAGAGATGGCATTTAAGGGCTTTTTTTTTTAATTACCATATGAACCTACCTAGGTTTAGCCTAACAAAGCAAAGTGAAAATTACATTCCCTATCTGAATCATGAAAGTTTAATTTTGACTTAAAGGGACAGTCAAGTCCAAACATTTTTTTTATTTAAATAGAGAATGTAATTTTAAACAACTTTCCAATTTACTTTTATCACCAATTTTGCTTCGTTCTCTTGGTATTCTTAGTTAAAAGCTAATTCTATGAGGTTCATATGCTAATTTCTTAGACCTTGAAGACTGCCTCTAATCTGAATGCATTTTGACCACTAGAGGGTATTAGTTCATGTGTTTCATATAGATAACATTGAGCTCATGCACGTGAAGTTATCCTGGAGTGAGCATTGATTGGCTAAAAAGCAAGTCTGTCAAAAGGACAGAAATAAGGGGGAAGTTTGCAGAGGCTTAGATACAAGGTAATCACAGAGGTAAAAAGTGTATTTCTATAACTGTGTTGGTTATGCAAAACTGGGGAATGGGTAATAAAGGGATTATCTTTCTTTTTAAACAACAAAAATTTTGGTGTTGACTGTCCCTTTAAGTGTCCCTTGAACTACATTTTGCTTATATGAAATGCCTGTTTATTTAGTAGTTTTTAATCTTATTAAAGATAGTGATCACAATTTTGTTTATTATGTTTATGAAAGAGCAGCAGTTAAACATGTTCAAATATTTTGCAAGAAAACAGTTAGAGGGACATTCCAGCCAGAATCCACATGGATGCATTTCAGTTTTGAATAGAACATTTTGTAATATACACGTCTTAACAAAAATGCTTCTAATAAAAGCTTTAGCTGTTTCAAACATGTATACAAGTATGCACCGTGCACGGGCATTTTATACACAGCACTTGCTCAGAGAGCCTAAGGTTCTTGTATCATCTGGTAATGACTTAGGCCTAGATTTGGAGTTTGGCGGTAAATGGGTTGTTAACGCTACGCAGGCTTTTTTCTGGCCGCACTATAAATTTAACTCTGGTATAGAGAGTCCAAAAAAATGCTGTGTTAGGCTCCAAAAAAGGAGCGTAGAGCATTTTTACCGCAAATGCAACTCTCGATACCAGAGTTGCTTACGGACGCGGCCAGCCTCAAAAACGTGCTCGTGCACGATTCTCCCATAGGAAACAATGGGGCTGTTTGAGCTGAAAAAAAACCTAACACCTGCAAAAAAGCAGCGTTCAGCTCCTAACGCAGCCCCATTGTTTCCTATGGGGAAACACTTCCTACGTCTGCACCTAACACTCTAACATGTACCCCGAGTCTAAACACCCCTACCCTTACACTTATTAACCCCTAATCTGCCGCCCCCGCTATCGCTGACCCCTGCATTATATTATTAACCCCTAATCTTCCGCTCCGTAAACTGCCGCAACTTACATTATCCCTATGTACCCCTAATCTGCTGCCCCTAACACCGCCGACCCCTGTATTATATTTATTAACCCCTAACCTGCCCCCCACAACGTCGCCGCCAGCTACTTACAATAATTAACCCCTAATCTGCCGACCGCAAAGCGCCGCCACCTACGTTATCCTTATGTACCCCTAATCTGCTGCCCCTAACACCGCCGACCCCTGTATTATATTTATTAACCCCTAACCTGCCCCCCACAACGTCGCCGACACCTGCCTACACTTATTAACCCCTAATCTGCCGACCGCAAAGCGCCGCCACCTACGTTAACCCCTAATCTGCCCCCCTCAACGTCGCCGACACCTGCCTACACTTATTAACCCCTAATCTGCCGAGCGGACCTGAGCGCTACTATAATAAAGTTATTAACCCCTAATCCGCCTCACTAACCCTATCATAAATAGTATTAACCCCTAATCTGCCCTCCCTAACATCGCCGACACCTAACTTCAATTATTAACCCCTAATCTGACGACCGGAGCTCACCGCTACTATAATAAATGGATTAACCCCTAAAGCTAAGTCTAACCCTAACACTAACACCCCCCTAAGTTAAATATAATTTAAATCTAACGAAATTAATTAACTCTTATTAAATAAATTATTCCTATTTAAAGCTAAATACTTACCTGTAAAATACATCCTAATATAGCTACAATATAAATTATAATTACATTGTAGCTATTTTAGGATTAATATTTATTTTACAGGCAACTTTGTAATTATTTTAACCAGGTACAATAGCTATTAAATAGTTAAGAACTATTTAATAGTTACCTAGTTAAAATAATAACAAAATTACCTGTAAAATAAATCCTAACCTAAGTTATAATTAAACCTAACACTACCCTATCAATAAATTAATTAAATAAAATACCTACAATTACCTACAATAAAACCTAACACTACACTATCAATAAATAAATTAAATACAATTCCTACAAATAACTACAATTACATAAACTAACTAAAGTACAAAAAATAAAAAAGAACTAAGTTACAAAAAATAAAAAAATATTTACAAACATAAGAAAAATATTACAACAATTTTAAACTAATTACACCTACTCTAAGCCCCCTAATAAAATAACAAAGACCCCCAAAATAAAAAAATGCCCTACCCTATTCTAAATTAATAGAGTTAAAAGCTCTTTTACCTTACCAGCCCTGAACAGGGCCCTTTGCGGGGCATGCCCCAAGAAAATCAGCTCTTTTGCCTGTAAAAAAAAACATACAATACCCCCCCCCAACATTACAACCCACCACCCACATACCCCTAATCTAACCCAAACCCCCCTTAAATAAACCTAACACTAAGCCCCTGAAGATCTTCCTACCTTGTCTTCACCTCAACAGGTATCACCGATCCGTCCTGGCATCCGGTGCTGAAGAGGTCCAGAAGAGGCTCCAAAGTCTTCCTCCTATCCGGCAAGAAGAGGACATCCGGACCGGCAAACATCTTCATCCAAGCGGCATCTTCGATCTTCTTAGGTGGCGGCGCTTTGCGGTCGGCAGATTAGGGGTTAATTATTGTAAGTAGCTGGCGGCGACGTTGAGGGGGGCAGGTTAGGGGTTAATAAATATAATACAGGGGTCGGCGGTGTTAGGGGCAGCAGATTAGGGGTACATAAGGATAACGTAGGTGGCGGTCGGCAGATTAGGGGTTAAAAGAATTTAATCGAGTTGCGGCGATGTGGGGGGACCTCAGTTTAGGGGTACATAGGTAGTTTATGGGTGTTAGTGTACTTTAGGGTACAGTAGTTAAGAGCTTTATGAACCGGCGTTAGCCCAGAAAGCTCTTAACTCCTGCTTTTTTTCTGCGGCTGGAGTTTTGTCTAACGCTCACTTCAGCAACGACTCTAAATACCGGAGTTAGGAAGATCCCATTGAAAAGATAGGATACGCAATTGACGTAAGGGGATCTGCGGTATGGAAAAGTCGCGGCTGAAAAGTGAGCGTTAGACCCTATTTTGAGTGACTCCAAATACCGGCGGTAGCCTAAAACCAGCGTTAGGAGCCTCTAACGCTGGTTTTCACGGCTACCGCCAAACTCTAAATCTAGGCCAAAATTTGTTAATTGCTGACATGATACAAGCCCCACTGGTGCTCTGAGCAGCTGCAGTATTTAAAATGCTGGTGCACTGACAATATCTAGCTATGCTTCACGTGCACGTGCAGAGAAAAATGTTAACACTAAAACAATGGCAACTTTTTCTAGAAGCATTTTTGCCATTACATGTAGGAAGTGCAATATTGCGTACACATGAGAGCAGGGACTCTATTGATGACTGGCTTATAAAGCGTGGAACTGAGAACATTTTTGTATATGATAAACAAGGAATCTGAAACACTCAATACCTTCAATATTGCTGAACCCCCAATAAAGACCCTAACTCCCTACGGGTCAGATACGAAGCACACACCACACAAGTTAAGGGCAGCGCTAAAAAGCTATTAAAGGACCCGCTATGGGACCCACTATGGATGCACAAATAAAATTATGACACTATGTATATAAGGAAAATCCCATATAATAAGGAGATATTGTTCTTTATAGATACGTCAAATATATGTGAAAATAATATTCACAAGAAAGAAAGAGTATATACACCTGAGAAAAAAAAAGTCAATAAATATTTAATAAAACATTCAATGAAATAAATTTCTAAAATATATCCGGATATATATCAATAATATTGCTCAAAATATAATAGATAAAGATAGTTAAAATACTAAATGAAATCTATGGGACCGAGTGGTAAAAAATGTATGCCAGTGAAAAAATAATTATCAAAAAATGCGCAAAAAAAGAAAAAAATATTAAAAATATATTAAAAAGAAAAAATTGTGAAAATCCTGAAAATCCTTTTTATATCCTCTTTATCCTATATAATAAAAGGCCAGGTATGTTTGTCAGATGCAGTCATGCGCAGTAGAGACTGGGCGAGGACAAACATACCTGGCCTTTAAGGCTTTGACACACTGCAAGCGGAGCGATGCGAGGCGAAACAGCTGCTTTGCGCCGCGTTGCATCGCTTCTGAAGATCAAATATTTAATCTCTGATCGCTCAGCTACGCGACCTGACGCTGAAGAGTGCTCAGAGATGAAAAGACAGGACACACTGACTGCGCACAGCCTCATCTACATGCTGCTCGTCGCTCCGCTTGCAGTGTGTCACAGCCTTTAGGATCAACATCAGACAATCAGCTCAGCAGAGCAGGGGAAGCGGCCGTTGCAGGGGGGTGGCTGTGGGCGTGGCCGGGCGGAGCGGACATGGTCGGCGGGAGTGTCTTGATGGGGCATGGCCGACCCGGGGGTGGGTGTGGTCGGTTGGGGTGGGTGTGGCCTGAGAGCGCAAAAGAGGGGGGAGAGATAGAGAGAGCAAAAGAGAGGGGGAAGAGAGAGCAAAATAGAGGGGTGAAAGAGAGCTATAGAGAGGGGAGGGAAAGCAAAAGAGAGGGGAGAGAAAGAGCAAAAGAGAGGGGAGAGAAAGAGCAAAATAGGGGAGGGCGAGCAAAAGAGAGGGGGGGAGAGAGAGCAAATGAGGGAGGAGAGAAAGAGAGAGCAAAAGAGAGGGGGAAAGAGAACAAAAGAGAGGGGGGAGAGAGAGCAAAAGAGAGGGGGAGAGAGAGCAAAAGAGGGGAGAGAGAGCAAAATAGGGGGGGAGGAGCAAAAGAGAGGGGGGAGACAGAGCAAAAGAGAGGGGAGATAGCAAAAGAGGTAGGAGAGAGCAAAAAAGGGGGAGAGAACATAAGAGAGGGGAGAAAGAGCAAAAAGAGAGGGGAGAGAGAGCAAAAGAGAGGGGGAGAGAAAGCAGAACAGGGAGGAGAGAGAGAGCAAAAGAGAGGGGAAAAAGAGAACAAAAGAGAGGGGAGAGAGAGCAAAAGAGGGGGGAGAGAGAGCAAAAGAGGGGGAGAGAGAGCAAAGAGAGGGGGGGAGAGCAAAAGAGAGGGGAGAGAGCAAAAGAGAGGGAAGAGAGAGAGAGCAAAAGAGAGGGGGAGAGTGAAAGAGAGCAAAAGAGAGGGAAGAGAGAGAGAAAAAGAGAGGGGGAGAGTGAAAGAGAGCAAAAGAGAGGGGGAGAGAGAAAGAGAGCAAAAGAGAGGGGGAGAGAGAGAGCAAAAGAAAGGGGGAAGAGAGAACAAAAGAGAGGGGATAGAGAGGAAAGGAGAGCGAGAGAGCACAAAAGAGAGGGGAGAGAGAGCACAAAAGAGAGGGGGAGAGAGAGCACATAAGTGAGGGGGGAGAGAGACAGCAAAAGAGAGGGGGAGAGAGAGCAAAAGAGAGGGGGGAAGAGAGAGAGCAAGGGGCGGGACCGCTGTACTACAAAAAATGGCCCGTGTACACAGGCTTTAGGACAATATAAATATATATGATCATATGTGTAGATATAAGTCCAGAATCAATATATGTGATATCCCTTTAATTCATATATATATATATATATATATATATATATATATATATTTATATATATATATATATATATATATATATATATGGTATTGAGCTGGTTGTTCGTTCCTGTGAGTGCATTTCTCTCTGTGTGTATGTAGTCTCCCTATGGGAAAAAGGGGCAACCAGACGTGGACTCCTTGCTCAGTGTGCTTAGAGGAATACTGCTACACCTCACTGATGAGGCCCAATGAAGGCCGAAACGATCGTCTGGGGTTGCTGTGTTCCTTGTTCAGAGAAGAATTGCCTGGTATTTCGGTGCTGGACTGACTGTATTAGGCGGGTTCAGACTGATATACTACAGGAAAGTTCTACTCTGTGAAAAGCATTGCTGGGCTAAAAGAAGTTGCACCCAGGTGGTAAATCGCCATAGAACAGGCCAACAATGGTATTGAGCTGGTTGTTCGTTCCTGTGAGTGCATTTTTCTCTGTGTGTATTTAGTCTCCCTATGGGAAAAAGGGGCAACCAGACGTGGACTCCTTGCTCAGTGTGCTTAGAGGAATACTGCTACACCTCACTGACGAGGCCCAATGAAGGCCGAAACGATCGTCTGGGGTTGCTGTGTTCCTTGTTCAGAGAGGAATTGCCTGGTGTTTCGGCGCTGGACTGACTGTAATAGGCGGGATCAGACTGATATACTACAGGAAAGTTCTACTCTGTGAAAAGCATTGCTGGGCTAAAAGAAGTTGCACCCAGGTGGTAAATCGCCATAGAACAGGCTAACAATGGTATTGAGCTGGTTGTTCGTTCCTGTGAGTGCATTTCTCTCTGTGTATTTAGTCTCCCTATGGGAAAAAGGGGCAACCAGACGTGGACTCCTTGCTCAGTGTGCTTAGAGGAATACTGCTACACCTCACTGACGAGGCCCAATGAAGGCCGAAACGATCATCTGGGGTTGCTGTGTTCCTTGTTCAGAGAGGAATTGCCTGGTATTTTGGCGCTGGACTGACTGTAATAGGCGGGATCAGACTGATATACTACAGGAAAGTTCTATTCTGTGAAAAGCATTGCTGGGCTAAAAGAAGTTGCACCCAGGTGGTAAATCGCCATAGAACAGGCTAACAATGGTATTGAGCTGTTTGTTCGTTCCTGTGAGTGCATTTCTCTCTGTGTGTATTTAGTCTCCCTATGGGAAAAAGGGGCAACCAGACGTGGACTCGTTGCTCAGTGTGCTTAGAGGAATACTGCTACACCTCACTGACGAGGCCCAATGAAGGCCGAAACGATCGTCTGGGGTTGCTGTGTTCCTTGTTCAGAGAGGAATTGCCTGGTATTTTGGCGCTGGACTGACTGTAATAGGCGGGTTCAGACTGATATACTACAGGAAAGTTCTACTCTGTGAAAAGCATTGCTGGGCTAAAAGAAGTTGCACCCAGGTGGTAAATCGCCATAGAACAGGCTAACAATGGTATTGAGCTGGTTGTTCGTTCCTGTGAGTGCATTTCTCTCTGTGTGTATTTAGTCTCCCTATGGGAAAAGGGGCAACCAGACGTGGACTCCTTGCTCAGTGTGCTTAGAGGAATACTGCTACACCTCACTGACGAGGCCCAATGAAGGCCGAAACGATCGTCTGGGGTTGCTGTGTTCCGTGTTCAGAGAGGAATTGCCTGGTATTTCGGCGCTGGACTGACTGTAATAGGCGGGATCAGACTGATATACTACAGGAAAGTTCTACTCTGTGAAAAGCATTGCTGGGCTAAAAGAAGTTGCACCCAGGTGGTAAATCGCCATAGAACAGGCTAACAATGGTATTGAGCTGGTTGTTCGTTCCTGTGAGTGCATTTCTCTCTGTGTGTATATATATATATATATATATATATATATATATATAACAGTTTATGGTGATAGAAATAGGTGCATATAAACAATGATATTTTGTGAATCACAATAAAGTAAGTTCCAATAAAGTAAGTGACTACAATCACTAGTCACTTACTTTATTGGGATTCACAAAATATCATTGTTTATATGTACCTATTTCTATCACCATATACTGTTATATATATATATATATATATATATATATATATATATATATATATATATGAATTAAAGGGATATCACATATATTGATTCTGGACTTATATCTACACATATGATCATATATATATAAAGAGGATGAAAAGAGGATTTTCACATTTTTTTCTTTTTTTTATATATTTTTAATATTTTTTATTTTTTTGCGCATTTTTTGATAATTATTTTTTCACTGGCATACATTTTTTACCACTTGGTACCATAGATTTCATTTAGTATTTTAAATATTTTTATCTATTATATTTTGAGCAATATTATTGATATATATCCGGATATATATATTTTTTTTGTTTAAATAATTTTTATTGAGGAATGAATTACATCATAACAGCTTAATGACAGAAAAGTGCAAAAACAAATTGATAAACGCTACAACAACAAAAAGGGTTCAGACTGTTACATAGCATTAATTTATAATAATCTACTGGACATTATCCTCACATTTTCCATTTTTTGTTTGTATTGTAAGACTCATAGTTATACACTGTGCCAAACGGCAGAAAGGAAGTGAAGAACGGATAGATCTAAGGACAAGTAACATCATCTCTATCCAAAAAATACAATATACAACCATACATAAGATATCTCAAGAGATTTGGGAACACAATAGGCAGAAATCGCTACTGACATATTGTTAAATATATAAAGTCATATCCGTATTATCACAGAGAGTTTAATAGAAAAAAGCAAAAGTAAAATACAGTGTATGTGTATTGAAATGTATTTGTAAATGCGCTATGTTGTAAGAGAAACCGCGCAGAGCACTCTGGACATACTCACATATGCCAGAGTGTAACCTATAGAGGGGGGGGCAGGAGACCAGCCGTATAACAAAAATTAAAGGGATAGTGGTGGCTCTTTACAATATCTATTAACAAAAGGAGTACCGTAGGCCTCCAATATTGTATATAATTGAATACTGAAAGTAAATAGAGAGTGATCAGAACAGAGGTAGCCTCCCAGTAAATTTTGAGACTGCTGCTATTAGGGTAAAAACTAAATGTTGATACGTCAGTCTCTGACAAACTAAGTACACTAAGCCTGTACTATTATTATATAGAGGGTGCAGTTGAATCCTTAACTATGCAAAAAAAACAACTCTTTGCTTCTCTCTTAATTTGACCCTGCTTACTGGGCACGGGCCCTATACCCAGCAACAGGAGAGTTTTTCACCTTGTGGGGATCCACCACACCAAAGAACACCACACACCTTACAGAAGCGACTTTGCATAATGTTTGAATAGTTAAGTTAAAAAATTCTGATCATATGTAAGAGGCACTTTAGGATTATGCATTCATTATCAACCATAATTGATCTGATGAAAAGATCTGTACCACCATAACATGAGCAATGAAATCGTGTAAGCATATCAAGCTTGGGGCTAGTTATCTACTATGCTTGTCAAATTATGTTAAACATCAAAAATGAAGAAATACAATAAGTCCTATACGCAGAGTAATTGTTGCTTCTACTCCTATTTTACTCCAGTTATATCAAATGTCCCATAATGTGTTGTAAACCCTTATACTTTTACTGACAAGTGAGACTATCTATAGTGTCTAGAAAACTAGAGGGAATGTAATGTAAACGAAAGCACACTGCTTCATCATACCTGACTCAAAATATGTTTGCTACAGAACGACATAGGTCAGTGGCTCTAGTGCAACCTGGCAACAGTGCGAGTGGGAGCTATCATACGAATATTAGAAAGGAGAAAAAATCACATTGCTTTCGGGACCTGTAGTCCTAAGGGAGTATTAGAGACCGCTACTTAGAATAGTATAGTTCAGGCTCACCGGTTGGGCATGAATTCCCCCATACAACATATAGTCAACTATCAATTTAAACATATATAATTGGAACCATGTAACAACAGAGTAGAAAACATACTAGTACAGCAAATGTCCAGAGAAATATGAGCAGCAAGCTGTATTGCTGTGAAGGCTTAACAATCCAGCAAAAGTCCCGAGCAAAACATTTCAATCGAGGCAGCGCTGTAGTTCCTCTTCATCCAGGGAGCTTAGCCCACCCCGACCGCCCACACAGTCCAGGTAATAGAGTCAAGCCAGACTTGGTCGCACAAAGGAGCATAGCGGAATTGCAGACACTCTAATAATGAAAGGTTACCTTCCGCTGGATAGAAACATGGCCTCACTCTCGTACTAAAGCGTAAGTGGGAGACTTTAGGTTGCAGTACGACTCTCGCCTTAGTAGCTGGTGGAATCAGCGCCTGAGGCAGCAATGGCGGATCACTTCGTCTTGTGGGAGTGGCATAGATAGCGCCGCTGCTATTGCTTGCCTTAGAAGCTCCCAGAGGTATCTTGAGATTATACTCTGGGTGTAGTTGGCTATCTGTGGATGGCTCTCGTCCCCTAGATCCGACCTCTGATGGTAAGGCTAAGACGCTTTCTGGGGCTTGTAAAACATCCCGTTGCGTGTCAACTCGCTCAGTTCCTTTCCAGGCCGCCACCACGCTTGCCTCTAGCCTTGAAAAGTGGCTGCACAGTAAGCGATCCAGTGATTTAATTAAGATGTAGTTTGAAAAATCCATTATTAGAGTTGTTTAACTTCTCCACCTTCTCTACCGGCTTTGTGTGAGAAAGTTAATGATAGTAATTGTAGTATCTGCGGTTAGGCCATAACCTGGGCTGGGAGAAAGTTACTTTGCAGCGGCCCCGGCATAGATCTCCATAAAGTATGCCAAAAGTCTGCACAAAAAAGTCCCTGTGCTTCTCCAGCAGGTTTTACTTGTCCCAAGTCATATACATTTTACAATTTGAGTTGAGTTGAACGCTCCAAAATATGTTTATATATATATATATATAGTATAGCCGGAGCTATATTGAAATGCGACCGTTCAGATCCAGAGATAGCTCCGCCCCCCCATCCGGATATATTTTAGAAATGTATTTTATTGAATGTATAAATAAATATTTATCGACTTTTGTGTGTGTGTATATAATCTTTCTTTCTTGTGAATATTATTTTCACATATATTTGCTGTATCTATAAAGAACAATATCTCCTTATTATATGGGATTTTCCTTATATACATAGTGTCATAATTTTATTTGTGCATCCATAGTGGATCCCCTAGCGGGTCCTTAAATAGCTTTTTAGCGCTGCCCTTACCTTGTGTGTTGTGTTCAACATAAGTTCTCTTAAAGGGATGTGGATGTCAAAGATAAACTTTCATGGTTCAGCTGTAGCATGCATATTTTAACCCCTTAATGACTGCGACATACCCTATACGTCGCTGGTCATTAAGGGTTTTACAGATCATTGTAGCATGGGTCCACACTATTATGACCGTTGCTGGTCATTAGATGGTTAAGAAACTTTTACAATTACTTCTATGTTCAGATTTGCTTCAGTCTCTTGTTAACATTTGTCGAAAAGCATACCTGAATAGAAACAGTAATTGATTAATGGGCGCTAGCTGGTGGTTGGTGGATACACACATATGTCTCTTTTCTTAAAGGAATAGTCTAGTCAAAATTAAACTTTCATGATAACAGATAGAGCAGGCAATTTTAAGCAACTTTCTAAATTACTCATATTATCAATTTTCCTCGCTCTCTTTCTGATTGGTGTCTAAATGTAGCCACCAATCAGCAAGCGCTACCCAGGTTCTGAACCAAAAATGGGCTGGCTCCTAAGCTTACATTCAAATAAAGATACCAAGAGAACAATGAAAAATTGATAATAGCGGTAAATTTGAAAGCTGCTTAAAATTGCCTGCTCTTTCTGAACCATGAACGTTTAATTTTGACTAGACTATCCCTTTAAGCTCACTGGCCTCCTGTAGTGCATTGCTGCTCTGTAATTGACTTTCCAAGGGGTTAAACACATATGCAAGCAACAGTCTAATAATAAAATGGTTGAACACATTAGAACAATTTATTTTTTGCCCTTTTGTTTATCATCCACAATCAAAAGCCAATGTAATTAAATTAATTGTTGTATTTTCAACCCAACTCACTATTATTAAAGCTTCACTGGGGACACTGGTGACTGTCTTATGAAAGGAAACCAGCAGCCACTCCATTTGAATATAATGATTCTGGTCATCTATGTTCATTTAATTATTTCTAGTATCTGAAATCTAAAAAATAAAAGTAGATCAAATCAAATTATTTTCTTAAACTAATTTTCCTTTTCTCTGCCAGATGGACTGTGTCATTTTGCAATGTGTTCCTAGTCTCAGCCAAAGAGTTACTTGCAAGCTAGACTTGTGCAAGAATATTTATTTCATGGCTATATTCCAATTGGTAAATTCACCCTTATATAATATAACCATCCAAACTGAATTAATAACATATCACAAATTAAACATTAGAAATCAATGGAAAGTCCAAGTTAATTAGAAACAATCATTAGATTCACAAATGTATATATTGCATGTATAACATAATATGAAGTAACCGTGTTCTGTTTCCCTACAACCCTCATAGTCAATTGATTTGTTAATATTTAAAAGTTTAATTTTTTTTTATTTTTAATATTTTTAATTTTGATATCCCAGAAAAGTAATGATGGCGGCTTTACTACTCAGATAGGTATGAGCAGTGGCGGCTGGTGAATTTTGAAGATGGGGGAGCACTAGCCCCGCCCCTCAGATGGCTCTGCCCATTTTATATATATACTGGGTACAAGAGTCCTGTCACACACACACACACACATATATATATATATATATATATATATATATATATATATGTGAGAAACAAAAGCAAACACTGCCCATTCTCCTGTTGATAAATCTCCACCAGTCATCAACATAAACCAGGATTATTCAAATATTCTAATATAAAATTAAGAGGGGTAAGTCGTGCCCAATGTGTAATGTTATGAGCTCCCTATTTCTCTCTGCATCGTCTGAGTGTTGAAAAATGAAGCACACGTAATGGGTGCAATATCTAATGCTCATTATTGACCTTGTTGTCATGCTGTGCGCCCCTTATTCCTACCTAGATCCCCTAATAAACTAGGGCACACACGATCTCCATGTTCAAATGCACACACAGACACTAATAATCTATGTAAGAATAAGTCTCACATGTTATTGAACCGGAACAGATCGTCGCAAGTGAACGCTCGTAGAGTGGTCATCTTCTTAGAACTCCAGCTAAACACAATCTAGATGTAGGCGGAAAACGGACATGTGCAACCTTTTACACACAGAAGTGATGTCAGCACTTGCAAGAAGGGCGGAAGAGATAGGCAAGTATTGGCACATGGCAGTAGTTGTTATGCAGGTCAAAAGCGTTAGCTTTACATCATAGGCACTGGCACACTACTGTTATGTGTCCTTGAATGAACATATAATGCTGTGTGAAATGATTGAATATAATAAAAAAGTGAAGCTTTTTTAATAGCGCATTAAACAAAGAAAAAAAATCACATCAGGATCAGATCTGATCAGCTGTGGACATGGGCTGCAGGCGGCTGCCACTGCCAGCAGGGCTGGGCTTGGGTAATCAGTGGTGCTGGCAGTAGTTATTCCCCTGCCTCCTCCCACACACACAGTCAGCTCTTAGTGTGTGAGTGAGAGACAGCTGTCACGTGACACTCACACACTAAGAGCTGTGCGGTTAGGAAGGCTATGGGCTGGTCTGTAGGTGGCGCTGAAGGCAATGCAGTTTTAAAGTGGAAAGTGCTTTTGCCTATACTTCTATCTATCGCACTGCACAGCATGTGCGATAGATAGAAGTATTAGGCAAAAGCCCATTCCACTTTCAGCCTAAAGATTTAAAAATAACAATTTTAATGTTTTTTTATTCAAAACTGCAGTGGAGCCTGGAGGATTTTTTTATTTATTAAGCAAAAAAGGGTTTAAAAATGTAATTAGTTTTTTTTGTATTTCTCACTTTTTTTTTGTTCATCAGGGGCCAGGCAGGGGGTTCACATGCTCAAGTGCTCCTATAGAGGAGCCTCCACTGGGTATGAGTTCTCAAAAATTCTATTCAGCTAGCAACACAAGGCACATATTATTGTCTGCTTCATGAAATACTACAAATACTTCCTAAAATACTGCAAATGAATCGTTTCACATTGAAGTGTTAAGAACCTGCAGTTACTGTATATCCATAGTAGGTTTTGAAAACTAGTTAAAACAAGTTTGTATATTTATAGCAAACTAAGGGCCTTACTTATAGGTAATTATAAAAACAGCACAAAAACCAAACAAACAGAAGTTTGAATATATTGGCAAATACGAAAGCTATCATATTTAAAACATATGGGTTGATGACAATCTTTCCGATATCTGCTCCCGATAACGAGTTTTCAGGTTTAGCTGATATGGAAAGTGATCACAATGTAAAATGGCTTGGGCCACTAAAACTTTACAGCTGCAAACAAGTTTTCACTCGAACAGTTAAGTAGTTGTTATCAGGATCTAAACTGGGAATCCAACTGCAACCTAAATATAAAATGGCTGTTTCTTACCTCTTAAAGGGACAGTTTACCCAAAATGAAAACAAAAAAACTCTTTAGTTAAATATATGAGTGTGGATTAATCACTAAACTTTCTTATTTATAAATATTTTTTTGAAGTGTCCATTGCCTATACCCCAGAGAATATTTTCTATATGGACGTCTACCTGGGCTCGCTCCCTTCATAGCATCATGCATACACCGGCCCTTATGGTGACATCACCAAAACGTGTGAACACACAAACTGTGCTCAATAAAAGCGAACGTCCATCTTCATCACCCATAGTTTTTTTTTGGGGTCTGGATGATAACAGTGCTGGTGCCGAGTCCAATCACACTCTAAAGCAATTATAAAACTCATTACTGATGTTTTCTGTCAATTATTGTCCCAGGTAATGAATAATCTGTACAATGTGTTCTGGCTAAGCATGCTCACATTTAACCTACATAACCTAAAATAACTGGTGTAGCAATCACAGTATTGTGCGCGCACTCAAGAAAGAAAGCGTATGCATTAGAAGCCAATTGTGCATGCACACTACATAATACATAACATTTGCATAAAATAGAATAGACATATTTGATTGGTCAGGGGGCGTGATAATAGTTCTTTGTTGGCCAGCCCTTTTATCTAGGAGTTTCAGGAGCGCTGAGATCAATGGCTTCTGCGCAAACTAAGAGCTAGAGTACAAGTGGAGCGCTATTTAACTCATTAACTGCACTAGAAGTAGCACGAGTATTACAAGTTGAAAATAAAATTTATTCACACAAAAGCTAACATGACACAAGCAAAAAGCGGAACTTGGAATTCCGCAACCACATTAACGTATTCCCCCATAAACTCAATGGAACACGAAAAGTGAATTAAAAAACGAACACCCTACTCATGTGCAAACCCCATCGCAATTAACCAAAGTGCTCTAACCCGACATGAAATATTAATATTTCACATTCCATTTCTTCACATAGAAGGATATGTTCTATTTATTTATAAATACAGATATATATATATATATATATATATATATATATATATATATATATATATATAAGTAGATAGAGAGCACTCTCACTTTCAAATCTTGATGCCAGCAGATAGATATACACGGTAAAGGAAGGCACTCACTGGTCTTTTCTTCAAAAAAACTTTAATAAGCGTGACGTTTCGGGGGGACACTCCCCTTCCTCAGACAAAGAACAAACTACAAGTGACTGGACATATAAAGCCAAACAAACCCCTCCCAGTGAAAATTGCGCCAAAACAGTTACCATAGTGATCCTCAACAACATTCTAGTCATGTGATGAGTGTTACTCATTAATTAATGCTATTGAACAAACTATACAATATCCACACTCAAACATAATGAAAATCATCTTAAAAATCATACTAAGCATTACATCAAAACACATGTGAACAAGCTTATATTATAGAGCAGTCTATACACATAACCATATATAGTGAACAAACAGGTGTAGTGAAACCATATCGTATTGATAGGTTAAAAATAGCATATATATTCTCATACTCTCAAAATAAGTGAAATAAATAAATATCTGTGTGTCCCCTAACACATATATTGTATCTCTAAATAGGTGTAATGGTGACTGTATCAAAGTGTATGTAAAATGTGCACACTGTCAGCCCCCTGGAAAGTCTGATTATAACAACTGATTAAACAACCTAATCTAAAGTGTCTCTATCAGATAATACTAGAGAATAATGTAATAGATACCATGGACAGAGGTACAAGACCATAACTAGTTGTTACTTCAAAAAATGTACTATAGAGTGTAAGCAGAGTATTCGTATTTCCTTATATGGCAAAGACAGGATAAGACAGTGCAACTATGAATGCAGCCTAAGGCTCATATATCAAACCAATACATGTAAATACACTATATCGCAGCCCTATCAACTTGTGAAAAACCCACCTGATGAGCCACTTTCTTGTGTAACCGTAGCACAACCAAGGCATGCCTGGGATGACAGCGTGGCCGCACGATGTGCTTCTGAGACGCAAACAGCCGGCTCAGTGTGATGACGTCATGTGACTGCACGCTGTACTAAATACCCGGTAGTCATGGTGACGCTACACACTGCCAGACTGGATCCGGCAGGGAGAATGCCATTACTAACACTGCATAATGGGAGCACAGCACAGCTCATCACTTGTACATTATATTTCAGTAATTTTGGTTCATTCTGTTCTATTTTGACATGCTGATATGTATTGTTGAGGCTTTTTCAGCACTATTTTGGCGTTTAACTTAGAGGTTATTAAGATTGTGTATATGGTGACTTGAGTTAGGGACTCTCCCATGTATTATGCATACAACTGCATTTATAACATAGACTGCTTGGAGTTATTCTGACTTAGCATTGAATTCACACGCATTGGGTAATGCTGGGCTGTGCTCCCATTATGCAGGGTTAGTAATGGCATTCTCCCTGCCGGATCCAGTCTAGCAGTGTGTAGCGTCACCATGACTACCGGGTATTTAGTACAGCGTGCAGTCACATGACATTATGCTGAGCATGGACAACCCGCTTCAAATCACCCCACAGATTTTCAATGATATTCAGGTCTGGGGACTGGGATGGCCATTCCAGAACATTGTACTTGTTCCTCTGCATAAATGCCAGAGTAGATTTTGAGCAGTGTTTTGTCTCGTTGTCTTGTTGAAATATCCAGCCCTGGCGTAACTTCAACTTTGTGACTGATTCCTCAACATTATTCTCAAGTATCTGCTGATATTGAGTGGAATCCATGCGACCCTCAACTTTAATAAGATTCCCAGTACCGGCACTAGCCACACAGCCCCACAGCATGATGGAACACACACTAAATTTTACTGTGGGTAGCAAGTGTTTGTATTGGAACGCTGTGTTCTTTTGCTGCCGGGCATAACGCCCCTTGTTATGACCAAATAACTCAATCTTTGTTTCGCACAGTCCACAGCACCTTCTTCAAAAATGAAGCTGGCTTACCCAAATGTGCATTTGCATACCTCCAGCAACTCTGTTTGTGGCGTGTGTGCAGAAAAGGCTTCTACCGCATCACTCTCCAATACAGCTTCTCCTTGTGCAAAGTGTGCTGAATTGTTTAACGGTGCACAGTGGCACCATCTGCAGCAAGATGATGTTGTAGGTCTTTGAGGTGGTCTGTGGTCTGTTTTTGACCATTCTCACCATCCTTTGCCTTTGCCTCTCCGACATTTTACTTGGCCTGCCACTTCTGGCCATAACAAGAACTGTGCCTGTGGTCTTCCATTTCCTCACTATGTTCCTCACAGTGGACACTGACAGATTAAATCTCTGCAATAACTTTTTGTAGCCTTCCCCTAAAC
Source organism: Bombina bombina (assembly GCF_027579735.1). Lineage (NCBI taxonomy): Eukaryota > Metazoa > Chordata > Amphibia > Anura > Bombinatoridae > Bombina > Bombina bombina. The sequence continues at coordinate 992,196,369 of NC_069503.1, forward strand.
AATAATGTTGAACAATCTTTGTTTTCAGGTCATTTGAGAGTTGTTTTGAGGCCCCCATGTTGCCACTCTTCAGAGGAGAGTCAAAAAGAGAACAACAACTTGCAACTGGCCACCTTAAATACCCTTTCTCATGATTGGATGTACCTGTCTATGAAGTTCAAGGCTTAATGGGCTCACCAAACCAATTGTGTGCTCCAACTAATCAGTGCCAGGTAGTTACAGGTATTCAAATCAACAAAATGACAAGTGTGCCCAAATTTATGCACCTGTCTAATTTCGTTTTGATGCATATTGCACATTTTCTGTTAATCCAATAAACCTCATTTCACTACTGAAATATTACTGTGTTCTTCAGTTATTTGATAGATCAAAATGAAATTGCTGATCCAAACACCCAATTGTTTATAAATTAAAATCATGGAAATTGTCAGGGGTGCCTAAACTTTTGCATACAACTGCATATATATATATATATATATATATATATATATATATATATATATATATATATATATATATATATATATATATATATATATATATTTAAAAATACTTAGAACATATACCCCTATGTAAAGAACATTGAAATGGGAAATATTAACAGAAAATATATATTAAAAACCATTATTAAATATGAATATTGCATTAATATGATTTTTCATGTTTTCAGCTACTTGACTGCAAAGGGCTCTAATGCACTTATTTATGTCTATATATGTATACATGTGTATTTATGTGTTTATATGTGTATATATATATCTATAAATACATACACACATATATTTAGACATGTATATGTATGTATATCTATGTTAAAGCCGTTTGCATGCCTTTTTTTCTAACACCTGATACTTTATACCTTTGAAGACATATTTTTTATACAATATTTAAAAAAAAAATATATTGTTAAAAGTGTAACTGTACTGTTAAATGTATTTTTGATGTTTTTTGCCAACTTTTTAGTTGAGCGTAACAGTTAACCAGAGCTCTGAAGTCACACTCTCCCGACACACGTTAAATTCAATTGCACTGAAGCAAGCGTGTTTACGTTCAACCTGTAATAAGTGTGCTACTTTCAATGCACACAAGGAGCCACGATAAACCTTTTTTTAGCTTGCACGAAACAAAGGTAAAACATTTTTTTTTTTTTTATATTGCTAATTTTATGTTTATCCATTGGTTTTATTTTGTAAAACTGGGATATTGCAGCTAAGCAATTGAAGCTCCTGAGTGAACTGTCCCTTTAAGCTTACATTACAGTTGTTTTGATTAACCAGTGTGTCAGGGAAATATGCGTGAGATTAACCTATTGTAATCCGATTCCATAGTGATAACTGGTAAACAATCTGCCTTCTATTTGTATAAGGGCTTGTTCACTCACTGATTATATTAAACTTTTTATATTTCAAAAGTATTTGTTTTTTCATTATTTCCAATCATTGACGAGAAAGCACCATTTTCTGGTATTGCAAGAAATTAGTTTCTATCAGACCAAAGTGGCTTAAACTTATTTTATTTGTGTTTTTGTAACAATGTATAGTTTTGCTTATTTTTTAAGAACATTGTGCTGATTTTCAGACTCCTAACCAAGCCCCACATTACCAGATGTATACACACGTTTACAGACTCCTGCTGGCTCCTGTTTATGTTATTTGTTTTTTCATATGCAGGGAAGGGGGGAGGAGGGGAGTGTCTGCTCTTTTTGTCTACCAAGCCCCTTTTAGTGGGTGTCCCAGGCTACCTCATCAACAAATCTAAACTGAGAGCTGCTTAGTAAGTTTTTAATAGGTTTTATAATGGATTCTCAGATCAGTATGTGCGCATATTCTTCTTTATAGTAGTGTCTATTACATGCAGTTATATGACAATTGGTATATAATGTCACTTTAACGTTCCTCATTCTCTAAATCTTCAAACTGCTAAGTAACAAGGTTTACTCCATTGCAATAATGTAGCCCGCAAAAATGTTGCATAAAACTGAAAAACTTCATTGTAAAGAACAAAGTTTGTCTTTGAGCAATTTCTATTTCTGAAAGAGGTTCTGGATATTGTAAGTCTTGAATATTCAAAACACAATTTTTGCACCTACAAATGATCTTGGTCAGCAATAAACAAGATGTAATGATAAATCCTAGTCACAAAGACACCATTGCCAATTAAAATTCAATTTATGAATATGACAGTACTGAAACTGACAATCACAGAAATTCTAGTATGAATTTAAAAAAAAATATTTCAGAACACGATTGCTACACTACAGTATGGGCATCCACAGAAATTTTTCTAGGTGGGGCATACCAAAATGAAAAGGAATATTATCTAAAACACTGATTTAAAACTACCCTCCAGTGCCTTATCCTATAGCACCTCTGTAAACCACAAACTCACATTAGATCAGACATATGGCCCTATAGCCCTCTGTTTGCCTCATTCCGACTCCTGTCCTACAGCCAATCTCTATACCCACATCAGATTGTCCCTACATAGCCCTGCAGCTGTTTGTAATCTCTTATACCTTATTCACTTCAGAATAAAAATACTGGTTTAAGTATATATATATATATATATATATATATATATATATATATATATATATACAGGGCCGGACTGGGGGAAAAAAGCAGCCCTGGAAAAACCTAAGGACCAGCCCTATATTCTGGCCAATATATATATATATATAAAAAAACAAGTCATTCACAGGCAATAATAATTTATATGGTGTTTAAGTTGAAGATACATGGTGCCTGCAGTCTTGAACATAGCAATAAATAAAGTAGCTGAGTGTTTCAGTGCTTCAGCACTCAACTACTTTATTTATTGCTATGTTCAAGACTGCAGGCACTATGTATATTCAACTTAAACACTATCAGGTAGATTACAAGTTATGCACTTTAGGGGGTATTTAACGAACGCAACAAAAGTTGCGTTATTTCACCCTCCATAGCGCTGCCATTACAAGTTTTCAAACAGCCGGCTTGTGCGTGCGATATGGTTGCATTGAGCTCCATACCGCACAAAATACAAGCGCTGTTTTGACGTGCTCATGCACGCTTTCTCCAGAGACATCAATGGGGAGAGCGTGTTAGAAAACAAACTAACACCTGCGATCGCGGAATGAAAAGCTCCATAACGCAGCCCCATTGATGTCTATGGGGAAAAAATATTACGTTTAAACCTAAGACCCTAACATAAAAACCACGTCTAAACACCCCTAATCTGTCGCTCCCCGACACCCCCCCACTATAATAAACCTATTAACCCCTAAACCGCAAGCCCCCCACAAAGAAATATACTAAATTAAACTATTAACCCCTAAACCGAAAGCCCCACATCGCAATAAACTAATTTAAACTAGTAGCCCCTAAACCTAACGCCCCCCTTAACTTTATATTAAAATTACAATTTCCCTATCTTAAATTAAAACTTACCTGTCAAATAAAAAAAGTTTAAACTAACAATTAAACTAATATAACTATTAAACTAACTACCAATTAAAGAAAACTAAAATACACATTAAACACTACTATAATAATTACAAAGTATCTAATTACAAAAAATAACAAATACTAAATTACAAAAAATAAAAAATAATAAATTACAAAAAATAACAAACACTAAATTACGAAAAATAACAAATGAATTGATCAAAACTAAAAATGAATTACACCTAATCTAATAGCCCTATAAAAATAAAAAATACCACCCAAAATAAAAAGAAACCCTAGCCTACAATAAACTACCAATAGCCCTTAAAAGGGCCTTTTGTGGGGCATTGCCCCAAAGAAATCAGCTCTTTTACCTGTAAAAAAAAAACCCACAAAGACCCCCAACAGTAAAACCCACCACCCAACCAATCCCCTAAAATAATAAACCTAACTCTAACAAAAACCTAAGCTACCCATTGCCCTGAAAAAGGCATTTGTATAGGCATTGCCCTTAAAAGGGCATTCAGCTCTTTTGCTTGCCCTGAAAAGGGCATTCAGCTCTTTTAAGAAAAGCCCAAACCTTAAACTAAAAAAAACCCACCCAAAAAAGTTTAAAAAATCCTAACACTAACCCCTGAAGATCCACTTACAATTCCTGAAGTGTGGACATCTAGGTGGCGAGAAGTCTTCATCAAGAAAGCGAGGTCTTTATCTGTGGGTTATGTGAATTTACGAAGGGGGAAAAGTTGAAGTTCAGGTCTTTTTCCACAAAGGAAGAATTTGAGATAAAGACTCGGTTTTCATGTGATTCCTCTTTCGTAATATACTTACTGGAGTGCAAATGTGGCCTACAGTACATAGGGAGAACTTCTAGACCCCTGAAAAAAAGATGGGGGGAACACATGAGAAACGTGAAAAAATCCTGTATTAAACATAGTGTCTCTAGACATGGAGTTTGTTGTCATGATGGGCAGACAGATTTGTATAGTATTTTTCCTATTGAACAAATCTCTTCCAAATGGGGCAGAAATAGACTAATTGATTTAAGACAAAGGGAGACATATTGGATCTGGAAATTAAAAACTTTGAATCCATATGGTCTTAATGAGAATCTTGAAATGGCGGCATTTAATTAAGTTGTAGTCCAATAATTTATTAGTTAATAGCTATTTTTATCTTTAGTTTCATATTTATTATCTAATTGGCCTAGGTATTGTAACAACATTCTACTGGGTCTAGGTATTGTAACAACATTTCACCCTTATAGTTTTCGATATGAGAATCCGATTTGGATAGCTCTATATTAGGAGGGATAGTTGTTGAGACATCTTGGCCCATTAGAACCGCACATAGATGTGAACCCCTAACTCGTTGAATATATTTTATGTATATACTATTTTATTATTTTAATGTATATTTTCTTGTATTTTTTATATTTACTGAATACAAGAGTCACTTTGTATTTTTATTTTATGTATGAGGGGTAGTATTTTTTATATATATTCTATATCCTGTATATTTTAGTTCATTGTGATATTAGCCATTTTGATCTGGTATATGGTACAGTATCACTTTCGTCTTTTTGTAAATGCATGAAGGAGTAGTATCCCGATTGGGGGTGTACGCACGCATATAAGAATTTTGTATCGCATCGCCGCCAAAAGTATCTTTTGTTACCTTTTATACGTATTACACATCAGCGATTTGATACTTAACACAACGTATCTAGCTGGGTGGTCATTTAATTACGCTATCGGCAGTGACTTGTGGATCAAGAAATTATTTTGTATAACCTTACACACACTATAGAGGTGTGTCACTACATATCCCTTTGGGTTGGTCCAATTTTTCGGTCGACAACCAATCACTTAGGCGTTGATACACACCCCCTTTTGACTTTGGGTACTGCATACTCCTTCACGCATGCGCTCTGTTTCGGCTTGAACGCCGAGTTAAGCAAATATAAGCTGTGTAATTTAGATATAGTTTATTCACCTGAGGAAGCGGTCAAGGTAGACCAGGAAACGCGTTGTGATACATGTTTACCAAATAAACATTTGTTTTTAACTATATCTTTATCACGGCTGGAGTGATATTTTATATGTGTGACAATACAATACTTGGCATTCGAATATAGCTGCTAGCCTACCTGGTTTGGGCTTCTCTCCTATCACGAATATTACGAGAGAAAGTAGCCGGCTAAAGGGGTCAAGCTGCAAAATTCCTGCAGATCGTACGCAGCACCAAGGAATACATCTTTACTACGAGAGAGCAGCTACCTGGACAGCTGTTAATGCTCCAGAAAGCCGTTGTAGCACTTCTCAAGTGCCTTACTTCTTGTAAGTACAATTTATGTGTGGGGAGTGAACAACTTTCAATACAGATTCACACTATGTTGGCGCCTTCTTCTTTTTTGTGTTCTATACAGATTCACTTCGTTTGAATTGCCTTCAACTTTTGGAAGAAGTTTTTGCCGCCACACCTTCATTATTTGAACTTTGGACTTTTGTGTTCACACACGAGGTTTTTGGTTTGATTGATATCATTGTTTGTGAGTTTCACCTCACACAATCTAGCGTGTGGGCACCACATTATTGTGTTTATGCACTTATATATGTTATATGCACATATTCTTTTGCACATATTTTTTTATCAGATTTATTATTTGTATTTGTTGTTTTTAGGCGCAACTGATTTATCACACTTTGGTTAATATTATCTTTATCTATCCAGGCGGCGTCTTCTTTCTTCATCCAGGCAGCATCTTCTATCTTCATCCCGACGGCGTCTTCTATCTTCATCCTTGCGGCGTGGAGCAGGTCCATCCTGAAGACATCCGGCACGGAGCATCCTCTTCATACGGTCGCCGCCGTATACTGAATCTTCAATGCAAGGGAGCTTTTTCAAAATGGCATCCCTTGCATTCCTATTGGCTGATTTGATTTTTGAAATTCAAATCAGCCAATAGGATTAGCGCTACTGAAAACCTATTGGCTGTTCAAATCAGCCAATAGGATGAGAGCTAATGAAATTCTATTGGCTGAATTGAATAGCCAATAGGTTTTCAGTAGCGCTAATCCTATTGGCTGATTTGATTTTTGAAATTCAAATCAGCCAATAGGATTAGCGCTACTGAAAACTTATTGGCTGTTCAAATCAGCCAATAGGATGAGAGCTACTGAAATTCTATTGGCTGAATTGAATAGCCAACTCGTAATCTATTTGTATATAAATTATTATTGCCTATGTTGTGTTTCTAATCCCCTTCCCAACTGGCGCTGGGTAGAGTTCTGGGCAATAGGTCAATAGGCACTAACAGGCACTTTATTTATTTATTTAGTTACAAGTAAATAATACTGTCAGCCATGATGAGATATAACAGTAGGCATAGGCTATGAAACAAGTGACCTAAGATAATAATGGGACCATCAGCATATGATATAATGAGATCATTATAAGGGAATAGGACACTTTAGCAGGCACCTTTTGTATTCATATGTGATACTGGAAGGGAGAGCATAGCATCCTTTAGCACTATTATAAGCAGTATAGCTGTGCCTGGGCTGCTGCTACTAACCTGAGCTCTGGACTGTGTGCACTATTATAAGCAGTACAGCTGTGCCTGTGCTGCCGCTATTTAATTGAGCTCCAGAACGTGTGCTTGTGCCCTGGTACTCCCTATGTGCTTTTTCACATGGCCTCCAGCTTGGCTGAGTTGGCTCCCCCCATGTTGCATGTGCAGAGTCTCACGTGATGTCCTACCCTCTCCACAGTGCTATTGAAGCAGAGCAGCCGCCTCACTCAGTATGGCAGCTTTGAGGTTGACCCTCTGTGCACTCAAAAGGCAAGTCGCTCTGCTCCCTCACCTGCTCACTGTGCTTTGCTCGCTCTGCTAGGGCGGTCCACCGGGATTTTTCCCAGTATCCTGGTGGCCTAATCCGGCCCTGTATATATACAGTATATAAATTTGCTGTCCCCTCAAAATAACTCAACACACAGCCATTAATGTCTAAACCGTTGGCAACAAAAGTGAGTACACCCCTAAGTGGAAATGTCCAAATTGGGCCCAATTAGCCATTTTCCCTCCCCAGTGTCATGTGACTCATTAGTGTTACAAAGTCTCAGGTGTGAAAGGGGAGCATGTGTGTTCAATTTGGTGTTATCGCTCTCACACTATCTCATACTAGTCACTGAAAGTTCAACATGGCACCTCATGACAAAGAACTCTCTGAGGATCTGAAAAAAAAGAGTTGTTGCTCTACATAAAAATGGCCTAGGCTATAAGAAGATTGCCAAGACCCTGAAACTGAGCTGCAGCACGGTGGGCAAGACCATACAGCGTTTTCACAGGACAGGTTCCACTCAGAACAGGCCTTGTCATGGTCGACTAAATAGGTTGAGTATACGTGCTCATCATCATATCCAGAGGTTGTCTTTGGGAAATAGACATATGAGTGCTGCCAGCATTGCTACAGAGGTTAACGGGGTGGGAGTCAGCCTGTCAGTGCTCAGACCATATGCCACACACTGCATCAAATTGGTCTGCATGGCTGTCATCCCAGAAGAAAGCCTCTTCTAAAGATGATGCACAAGAAAGCCCGCAAACAGTTTGCTGAAGACAAGCAGACTAAGGACATGGATTACTGGAACCATGTCCTGTCGTCCGATGAGACCAAGATAAACTTATTTGGTTCAGATGGTGTCAAGTGTGTGTGGTGGCAACCAGGTGAGGAGTACAAAGACAAGTGTGTCTTGCCTACAGTCAAGCATGGTGGTGGGAGTGCCATGGTTTGGGTCTGCATGAGTGCTGCCAGCACTGGGGAGCTACAGTTCATTGAGGGAACCATGAATGCCAACATGTACTGTGACATACCGAAGCAGAGCATGATCCCCTACCTTCAGAGAGTAGGCCACAGGGCAGTATTCCAACATGATTACGACCCCAAACACACCTCCAAGACGACCACTGCCTTGCTAAAGAAGTTGAGGGTAAAAGTGATGAACTGGCCAAGCATGTATCTAGACCTAAACCATATTGAGCATCTGTGGGGCATCCTCAAATGGAAGGTGGGGGAGTGCAAGGTCTCTAACATCCACCAGCTCCGTAATGTTGTCATAGAGGAGTGGAAGAGGACTTCAGTGGCAACCTGTGAAGCTCTGGTGAACTCCATGCCCAAGAGGGTTAAGGCAGTGCTGGAAAATAATGGTGGCCACACAAAATATTGACACTTTGGGCCCAATTTGGACATTTCCACTTAGGGGTTTCCTCACTTTTGTTGCCAACCGTTTAGACATTAATGGCTGTGTGTTGAGTTATTTTGAGGGGGACAGCAAATTTACACTGTTATACAGGCTGTACACTCACTACTTTACATTGTAGCAAAGTGTCATTTCTTCAGTGTTGTCACATGAAAAGATATAATAAAATATTTACAAAAATGTGAGGGATGTACTCAATTTTGTGAAATACTGTATATATATATATATATATATATATATATATATGTATATATATATATATATATATATATATATATGTGTGTGTGTGTGTGTATATATATATATATATATACAAAAGTAGAAGCATAGAGACAAGACCTGGTGTTGATCCCTGTAGTCCCACGCCACAAAAGCCAGCACACGAGATTTAAGCAACACACCTTCCTTTAATACAAAGCATAACGTTTCAGCTCCCACTGGAGCCTTGTTCACATGCAATAATTCATCACGATAGATCAGGCATATTACAACATACACAAGAAAAACCCTTATATACCCCCACCCACCAATCGGAAAGCCACATAAAAAACCGCCAAATACAAAGCTAATTGATACAGCTGTGTGTCAAGCGTGTCAAACCTGGACCGCAAGCCAAAATGCGTGTCCATGGTAACCTGCTCGTGGGTATAATGCTACTGCGCATGCGCGCTTGACGGAATAGTGCGCGCATACGCAGTGACGACATGGCGTCAGAACTGGTTGTCATGGTAACCCCAAGCAACATATGCTAGAACAGCGGAACAACACGCTACTAAAGAGAAATAATGTATACACGTCAACGCATTCATGTGTGGGCACCAGGGCAACACAGCGCATTACACACCTCATTAAACTAAAGATCTAATATTGATCGATGCCATAAACATATGTTAATAGACATATGCCTAGTAAATGACAAGAACAGGTCAGAATAACTATAGGATACACAAAAAAAATGTGAATTACATCCGATTGGACAGTGAAATTAACTTATTTATATCAATTTTAAAACATGTTGTTTTACTAATTGCTAGCCACTTATATGGTTATGAGTATCAGATCTGTTACTTAAATGGGCTATATCATGCCACTAGTATATTCCAATTAGGAATTAAAAGTAATTTAGATCATTCATATATTTATCAAAAGCACATAGTGACTAACAAGAGAAAAACTAAAATATATATACAAAATTTTGCAGCGTGTATCTAGGGTATGGTAGGAACATCAATAGTGAGATGAGAAGAGACCCACAGTCATTTATAGAAGCAACTATAGTCAATGGACATATTTAAGCCACGAGGTGCTATAGTGTCAAGTCGGTAGATCCACCGTGATTCCATTTTTAGTAGAGCCTTGGCTCGATCTCCCCCACGTCTATTTTTCGGTACGTGGTCAATTAGAATGGTCCTCAATGAAGAGATAGAATGTCCAGCTTGTGCACAGTGGCGTGCCACCGGTTGGTCAGAGGTGCCTTTTTCCAAAGCCAATCGAATGGCTGTCTTATGGTTGGCCAACCTCTCTCTAAATGATGTGATTGTTTTGCCCACATAATACAGTGAACATGGGCAAATGATCACATAGATAACATAATCCGAAGTGCAAGTGAGCCGATGACGTATCTGGAAGGTTTGATTTGTGTGTGGGTGATGAAACTTATTTCCAATGATCATTCCATTACAAGTGATGCAATTTCCACATCTATAACATCCCTTCTTCTTAGGGGGTAACCAAGTTTGACTTTGGTAACTAGTAATGGGATCAGTCTTCATCAGTATATCACGAAGATTGCGCGCCCTCTTATACACCAATCTTGGCGGCGGTGTTACTCCAAATGGTAATGTGGTGTCAGTTGACACAATCGGCCAGTGTTGCTTAATTATGTCTTGTACTCTTCGTGAAGCTGGGGTGTACGTAGTAATGAAATTCATCCGTTGTTCGACCGGCTTGAGTGGTTTTGTTAGCAATGATTGTTGGCTGAGTGCTAATGCTTTATCACCTTGTTCTTTAATCAGCGATTCAGGATAGCCTCTGTCGATAAATTTTTGTGCCATTGCTTCTAGTTGAGCCTTCTTGTGGGTCTCCTCGGTGTTATTGCGTACAACACGCAGGAGTTGAGATGAGCTTACCCCCTTTTTTTGAAAGGATGGATGAAAACTATTATAGTGTAAAATTGAGTTTTTGTCAGTAGGTTTGTTATATAGTGTTGTGAAGAGTCTAATGCCAGATGGTGTATCCTTCGTATAGATCTCAAGGTCCAAAAAATGGATACCTTTGTCATTACAGTCCATCTTGAACCGTACAGTAGAATCAAGACTATTAAGATTATTAAACCAAGAGGTTAAAGACTCTTTGTCACCCCTCCATATCATGAAAACATCATCAATGTAGCGCTTGAAGAACCTGATGGAGCCCCGCTCAGCAAAAAAGATATGCTCCCGTTCATACATCGACATATATATATTTGCATAGGAAGGGGCCATGTTAGACCCCATGGCTGTTCCAAGTACTTGCAAATAAAAGGTGTTCTCAAATCGGAAGTAGTTCTTTGCTAAGCAGAGCTCCAAAAGCTCCAACAAGAACTCCACTGGTGGGCCACAGTAGTAAGGATTACCTGATAGGATTCTCCTGACCATCTCCCTCCCATGTGAATGAGGGATAATGGTGTATAAATTCACAACATCCAATGTGACTAAAATGTCACCCACCTGTATATCATTCATCTGGGATAGAAGATGTATAAGTTCAGAAGAGTCCCTCAGGTAGGAATCAGTCGATTGGACAACAGGTTGCAGGAAGTGATCAATGTATTCAGCGAGAGGCTGGAGAAGCGAGCCCCTCGCCGATACTATTGGACGACCTGGTGGGTTAACCATACTCTTGTGTATTTTGGGCAATAAATACAAAATAGGACTAATAGGGTTCGCAACCGTTAGATAACCAAAGGTGTTCTCATCAATAAACCCTGCATCCAAAGACATACACAAGAGTTTGTCAACCTGTTCTTTAAATTTGGTGGTAGGATTAAATGTCAACTTTCGGTAGGTTATACCATCTTCTAATTGTCTGAGTGCTTCACATCTATACATATGATAATCTAATACCACAATGGCACCGCCCTTGTCGGCTTGTCTAATCACAATGGTGCTATCGTCAGTTAGAGTTTTTAAAGCACTTCTTTCCATTGTGGTGAGATTATCATATGTATTGTTCAAATGAGATTGACTCGCACTGATGTCCGTGTTGACCATACGTGTGAATGTTTTAATCGTTGGGTGAGTAATAGGAGGTTCAAAAGAGCTCCTAACTTTTGGATCTGTGGCCTTTACCCACAGCCACAGATCCAGACACTATAGGAGGGGGGGGGAGGAAACACCAAAAAAGTTGTAAATCGAAAAAAGAAACAATAGTGTACAATTTGAGTTCACGGAATTTGTCTGATGCTGAGCTTTCACTTCTTAACAAGGGTTTATCATTTATCCCTACTCCAAAAACTGATTTACTTGATATCCGTGTTGATCTGCACCGTTTTCAACGGCAACTAAAACTCAAAGAGTTTTTTAAAAATAGTGTTGAGTATGAACCTAAACCATTTAAAGTTAGGAGCTCTTTTGAACCTCCTATTACTCACCCAACGATTAAAACATTCACACGTATGGTCAACACGGACATCAGTGCGAGTCAATCTCATTTGAACAATACATATGATAATCTCACCACAATGGAAAGAAGTGCTTTAAAAACTCTAACTGACGATAGCACCATTGTGATTAGACAAGCCGACAAGGGCGGTGCCATTGTGGTATTAGATTATCATATGTATAGATGTGAAGCACTCAGACAATTAGAAGATGGTATAACCTACCGAAAGTTGACATTTAATCCTACCACCAAATTTAAAGAACAGGTTGACAAACTCTTGTGTATGTCTTTGGATGCAGGGTTTATTGATGAGAACACCTTTGGTTATCTAACGGTTGCGAACCCTATTAGTCCTATTTTGTATTTATTGCCCAAAATACACAAGAGTATGGTTAACCCACCAGGTCGTCCAATAGTATCGGCGAGGGGCTCGCTTCTCCAGCCTCTCGCTGAATACATTGATCACTTCCTGCAACCTGTTGTCCAATCGACTGATTCCTACCTGAGGGACTCTTCTGAACTTATACATCTTCTATCCCAGATGAATGATATACAGGTGGGTGACATTTTAGTCACATTGGATGTTGTGAATTTATACACCATTATCCCTCATTCACATGGGAGGGAGATGGTCAGGAGAATCCTATCAGGTAATCCTTACTACTGTGGCCCACCAGTGGAGTTCTTGTTGGAGCTTTTGGAGCTCTGCTTAGCAAAGAACTACTTCCGATTTGAGAACACCTTTTATTTGCAAGTACTTGGAACAGCCATGGGGTCTAACATGGCCCCTTCCTATGCAAATATATATATGTCGATGTATGAACGGGAGCATATCTTTTTTGCTGAGCGGGGCTCCATCAGGTTCTTCAAGCGCTACATTGATGATGTTTTCATGATATGGAGGGGTGACAAAGAGTCTTTAACCTCTTGGTTTAATAATCTTAATAGTCTTGATTCTACTGTACGGTTCAAGATGGACTGTAATGACAAAGGTATCCATTTTTTGGACCTTGAGATCTATACGAAGGATACACCATCTGGCATTAGACTCTTCACAACACTATATAACAAACCTACTGACAAAAACTCAATTTTACACTATAATAGTTTTCATCCATCCTTTCAAAAAAAGGGGGTAAGCTCATCTCAACTCCTGCGTGTTGTACGCAATAACACCGAGGAGACCCACAAGAAGGCTCAACTAGAAGCAATGGCACAAAAATTTATCGACAGAGGCTATCCTGAATCGCTGATTAAAGAACAAGGTGATAAAGCATTAGCACTCAGCCAACAATCATTGCTAACAAAACCACTCAAGCCGGTCGAACAACGGATGAATTTCATTACTACGTACACCCCAGCTTCACGAAGAGTACAAGACATAATTAAGCAACACTGGCCGATTGTGTCAACTGACACCACATTACCATTTGGAGTAACACCGCCGCCAAGATTGGTGTATAAGAGGGCGCGCAATCTTCGTGATATACTGATGAAGACTGATCCCATTACTAGTTACCAAAGTCAAACTTGGTTACCCCCTAAGAAGAAGGGATGTTATAGATGTGGAAATTGCATCACTTGTAATGGAATGATCATTGGAAATAAGTTTCATCACCCACACACAAATCAAACCTTCCAGATACGTCATCGGCTCACTTGCACTTCGGATTATGTTATCTATGTGATCATTTGCCCATGTTCACTGTATTATGTGGGCAAAACAATCACATCATTTAGAGAGAGGTTGACCAACCATAAGACAGCCATTCGATTGGCTTTGGAAAAAGGCACCTCTGACCAACCGGTGGCACGCCACTGTGCACAAGCTGGACATTCTATCTCTTCATTGAGGACCATTCTAATTGACCACGTACCGAAAAATAGACGTGGGGGAGATCGAGCCAAGGCTCTACTAAAAATGGAATCACGGTGGATCTACCGACTTGACACTATAGCACCTCGTGGCTTAAATATGTCCATTGACTATAGTTGCTTCTATAAATGACTGTGGGTCTCTTCTCATCTCACTATTGATGTTCCTACCATACCCTAGATACACGCTGCAAAATTTTGTATATATATTTTAGTTTTTCTCTTGTTAGTCACTATGTGCTTTTGATAAATATATGAATGATCTAAATTACTTTTAATTCCTAATTGGAATATACTAGTGGCATGATATAGCCCATTTAAGTAACAGATCTGATACTCATAACCATATAAGTGGCTAGCAATTAGTAAAACAACATGTTTTAAAATTGATATAAATAAGTTAATTTCACTGTCCAATCGGATGTAATTCACATTTTTTTTGTGTATCCTATAGTTATTCTGACCTGTTCTTGTCATTTACTAGGCATATGTCTATTAACATATGTTTATGGCATCGATCAATATTAGATCTTTAGTTTAATGAGGTGTGTAATGCGCTGTGTTGCCCTGGTGCCCACACATGAATGCGTTGACGTGTATACATTATTTCTCTTTAGTAGCGTGTTGTTCCGCTGTTCTAGCATATGTTGCTTGGGGTTACCATGACAACCAGTTCTGACGCCATGTCGTCACTGCGTATGCGCGCACTATTCCGTCAAGCGCGCATGCGCAGTAGCATTATACCCACGAGCAGGTTACCATGGACACGCATTTTGGCTTGCGGTCCAGGTTTGACACGCTTGACACACAGCTGTATCAATTAGCTTTGTATTTGGCGTTTTTTTATGTGGCTTTCCGATTGGTGGGTGGGGGTATATAAGGGTTTTTCTTGTGTATGTTGTAATATGCCTGATCTATCGTGATGAATTATTGCATGTGAACAAGGCTCCAGTGGGAGCTGAAACGTTATGCTTTGTATTAAAGGAAGGTGTGTTGCTTAAATCTCGTGTGCTGGCTTTTGTGGCGTGGGACTACAGGGATCAACACCAGGTCTTGTCTCTATGCTTCTACTTTTGTCTACATTTATCTTGGCCGTGCATTCGAGTGGTTGTTACATTGGTGAGTGCTGATCTTTCTTGTAAATATATATATATATATATATACATACACATACACACATACATACAAGCTTACACAGATACTTACACACACGCTTGCACATATAATTACACACACATATACTTACACATATTTACATACATATATGCTTACACACATACACACATATGCTTACACACACATATGCTTATATATAATTGCACACACATTCTTGCATATATAATTACACACACATATGCTTACATATATAATTACACACACAAATGCTTACACATAATTACACACATAATTATACACACATATACTTAAAGGGACATGGAACCCAATTTGTTTCTTTCATGATTTAGAAAGAGCATGTCATTTTAAACAACTTTCTATTTTAATTCTATTATCTAATTTGCTTCATTCTCTTGATATCACTTGCTGAAAAGCATATCTAGATATGCTCAGTAGCTGCTGATTGGTTGCTGCACATAAAGGCCTTGTGTGATTGGCTCACACATGTACATTGCTATTTCTTCAACAAAGGATATCTAAAGAATTGAGCAAATTAGATAATAGAAGTAAATTGGAAAGTTGTTTAAAATTGCATGCCCTATCTGAATCATGAAAGTTTAATTTTGACTAGACTGTCCCTTTAAACACACACACACATATGCTTAGATATATAATTACACACACATATGCTTACACATAATTACACACATATACTTACACACATGTGCTTACATATGTAAGTACACACACACATTCTTACATATATAATTACACACACATAATTACACACACACATACCTACACATAATTACACTCTCACATACACATAGGCGCACAGATATACTTACAAATACTCACACAAATTCACATTTACACACATTGATGTGTATAATGTCCCTTACAAATATACTGTAACACACAAATTTACACAGTACGCTGAACAAGCTGGAAGCATTTTCAACAGAAAATAAGAAAGTCTTCATGAGGTAGAATGATGATGAGATTTTTTTTTAATTATGTTATATGCAAGCATCTGAGCAAACACAGTTAAAATATGAATATGCAGCAACCCCAAAACACTGAATATACAGTATTTGTTAAAAAAAAAAGTGAAGCTCAACCTGTTTTTCTTTAGGAGACTTGTATATATAAAAAACTCTGAGAGAATCGGAGCCAGAGACACAGGCTTAGGCCTACCTTAGTGGTGACGCTACTTACCTTGCCTTGTCCTTGCCTGGCGAAAGCTCTTGGAAAGGCAACAGGCTCCAGAGGGAAGACTGTGGAGCTGCAAGGGTGATTGAAGGTTGGAAGACACAGAGTCTAGGGGAAGGTGCCGAATTTTCTTGTACAGATTGGCTGTGAACTGCGGCCATCTTGGGGCTCCTGGATAGAGCTGCTGAATATACGTCCCACGGGGCTGTTGGTGAGGTGAATTGCCTAACTGTCCAACTCCGTCCTGACCCCTGTGTGAGGCCTTCTGGGACTACAACCAATCCAGCCAGGGGAGGATCTGAGGTGGCGATAGAACAGAGGTTCCCGGTGAGGTACACATTTTCTTTCTGTCTGTTGACTACGGGCCTTCTCCTCCCCCTCCCTCCACGTACCATTCAGTGACTTCCTCTGGGCAACATTTTGGGACATTAGCTAGAGGAGCTATATTAAGATACATCATCCCCACTTTTCCCCATACGCATACTGTTATAATCTATTTGCTTTGTTTTGAAGTTTGCTGTCCTTCCTTTAAATCTCACTTTCGGGGTAACAATTATTGGGATCTCAGCAGCAGAACTAGCTGAATCAAAATCCTTGTGAAGATGTTATAATTTGTTTGTATCACAATGATACAAGATTACCACTATGAGTGTTTGGCAAGAGTGTATCAATTGTGAATTGTTGCTAGACTACTTAAAGTTGTGGATCAGCACAACTATAGGCGATACTGGATATTGCAGGGTTGTAGAAACAAGTGAGACTATTAGGAGAAAGTACACTGCTAATATCCTTCAATGTAAGCACTGTGTGCTGTTGTGGTTACTGCTGGCAGTTTGGTTAGTCTTTGGTGTTTGTGAGAAATCACAGTGAGAATCCACAATGTCGGAGGGGGCGTGGCTAAGCGGAACTTGTGCTAAAAGGTAATCTTCTACTTACTTTCCGTGCTGAGGTTCCCCTGTTACTCCACATGAGGAACGGCACTGTCAGTTAAGTTCAGTAGTCAGAGAATCCCGCAGCTCCAGACTCAGAGCGGTTATGTTAGCTGAAATGGAAACCCCCCGTTACGTCACAGGGGGAGTGGTTACGTTCCAGTCTCTGGTTGCCTTGCGGAATACAGGTCTCCGTTCAAGTACAGCTCAAAGGTAGATGCTGTGTTCCCACTGTGGTGTGAGTTTAGATGCCTGCAGTTAGCTGCTAAGAAGGAGATCTGGAGTCAGTTCACAAAGTGTGCTTCTATACATAGCCTGAGTGCTTAGTTAGGCATGCAGGGGATGCAGTATGAAAGTATGGTCATGATATAATGTATCAGAATGATCTTAAACGAAGAAGCAAGGCAGCAGCTATGAAATCATGCAACAGAGTAGAGTACTGCTACACCAGAAACTGCTAACAAAATACTAAGCACCTGGTTACAGGTGCATTGGGAATTTATAGCCTCTGTGGGAGGAGTCTGCTTAAAGGAACAGTTCTGACATCACCCCCTCATCAAGCAAGGGGCCCCACCACTTGAGGTCTGGGACGATCAGGGTGTCGGAGATGGAATAGAGAGACCAGTTTGGGTGCACAAAGGTTTGTGGAGGGTTCCCATGAATCCTCCTCACTGGAGAAACCTTTCCAATGGACTAAATATTCAAGGTGAACACCCCTAATTCTGGAATCAAGTAGGTTTTTGACCTCATATTCATCTGTTGCAGGTAGAATTGGAGCTGGAGGTAGTACGGGAGTGGTATCTCTCATCCGTCCTGCTGGTTTAAGTAAGGAAACGTGGAAGGTGGGATGGACACACATGGTAGGAGGGAGTTTGAGGGTCACAGCATTTGGGCTAACTACTTTCAGGATAGGAAAATGTCCCAAGTACAACTTCCTGAATTTCTTGGATGGTATTTGCAGACGTAGGTTTTTTGTGGATAACCAGACACGATCACCAATTGAGTAGGAAGGAGGTGAACCCCTTCTTAGATTGTAATATATATTTTTTGTGAGTCTTGTGACTGTGCTATATTGTGGCGCAGTGTTACAAATGTTTCCTTTAGTGTGTTCGTTAGTTCATCAACCTGAGGTGAAGTTGCCATTGTGTCTGCAGAAAAAGTTAATGTTGGGTGAAAACCATAGTTGGCCTAGAAGGGAGTCATCTTTATGCTGGAGTTGATTGAGTCATTATATGCGTATTCAGCCATGGGGAGTAATTGTAACCAGTTGGTTTGGTGTTGAGCGCAAAAGCAACGGAGGTATTGTTCTAGCCATTGATTGACACGTTCAGTTTGGCCATTTGTCTGGGGGTGGAAGGAAGTGCTATAGCGGTGATTGATCTGTAGAAGTTTACATAACTGTTTCCAGAACCTAGAGGTGAATTGGGTTCCACAATCTGAGGTCAATATGGGAGGTATCCCATGAAGTCTGACGATATGTTGTAGGAAAAGCTGTGCTGTCTCGGAAGAGGTTGGTAGTTTCTGATATGGTATGAAGTGTGCCATCTTACTGAAGAGATCTACAATAAAATCCAGCCCAATGTGTTGCCAAGGTCTTTGTTGTATTTGTATAGGCATGAGGTAGCCATAGGGTCGATTGGTCTCTGTTTTTGATGTGGTACATATTGTGCAACTTCGAATGTAATCTGTGACTGTGGTTTTCATGTGAGGCCACCAGAAGTTTCTGGAAATCTTTTCTTACGTCCGCCCAATTTCTTGATGTCCGGCAGCGGGTGAATCATGGAAATGGGTCAAGACCTGGGAACATAGTGAACTGGGTATATATAACTTCTCCACATGGAAGAGCAGTCCTTCTGTGTCTTTGTAGAGGTTGTATTCAGTGATCTCCTTTTCATCTTGCAGGGAAGCCTTGATAGCTCTGGAGAATGTTGAAGTAAGACCTAAAAAGCGATCAGCTGGGATGATAGTTCTTGGTTCTGAGGCTGTGATGTCTTTTAAATCTTTGCGGGACAATGCGTCAGCCTTGCCGTTCTGTTTAGCTGATCTGTATGTGATGTTGTAGTTAAACCTGGTAAAATATAGCCTCCACCGAACCTGGCGAGAGGAAAGAGTCTTACTGCTTTGAAGATATTCTAAATTTTTATGATCTGTTAATATCTGAATGGGGATCTCTGTACCCTCTAGGAGATGTCTCCAGTGTTTTAGCGAGCGTCTTATTGCAAGTAATTCTTTCTCCCCGATGGGATAATGTGTTTCTGCAGGAGTCATGACCTTGGAGAAGAATGCAATGGGGTGAATGGGAGCTGATGGAGACTGGCGTTGGGAAAGCATTGCGCCTATGCCATAATCTGAGGAATCAACTTCCAGGATATATGGCTGAGTAGGATCGGGGTAGTGCAGAATAGGTGCAGTAGTGAACCGACTTTTGAGAATCTCGAAGGCTTGATTTGCGTCAGCATTCCAAGAGAATGGAGTTGTAGATCCTGTAAGGCGTGTCAGGGGTTTGGCTATTTTGGAGAAGTTCCTAATGAACTTCCTATAGTAGTTGGTAAACCCTAGGAATCTTTGTAATTCTTTCTTATTCTTGGGTTGTCGCCATTCCTGAACGGTTTGGACCTTTGTGTCCTCCATCTTAATTCGGTTAGGACTTATATGGTAGCCTAGGAAAGAGAGTTCCTGGGTATGAAACAGACACTTTTCGGGTGTTGCATATAGATGATGTTCTCTGAGTCTTGCCAGAACTGACCGAACATGATTGACATGTTCCTGTAGACTGTTGGAGTAAATGAAAATGTCATCAAGATAAATAACCATGCATATGTCCAAAAGGTCCCTGAAAATATCATTGATGAAGTGCTGAAAAGTGGCAGGGGCATTGCAGAGCCCGAAAGGCATGACCAGATATTCGAACAGTCCATATCTCGTTCTGAATGGGGTTAGCCACTCATCCCCCTCTTTAATTCTTACCAGATTGTAGGCTCCACGTAAATCTAGTTTGGTAAATATATTAGCTTGGTAAACTCTTTCGATAAGTTTGTGAATCAGTGGCAATGGGTAGCGGTTCTTGATGTTCTTTTTGTTTAACTTGCGGTAATCGATAATGGGTCTCAGCGAGGAATCCTTATTCTTGACAAGCTGGTGAGGTAGACAGTCTTATGAAGCCTTTTTTTAAATTTTCATCTAGATAACTCTTCAGATGAAGCAGTTCGGGTTGGCTAAGTGGGTATAAATTTCCATAGGGTATTGTAGCTCCTGGTTGTAGTTCGATAGGACAGTCATACTGTCTGTGCGGGAGTAAAGCTTCAGCTTGTTTCTTGCTGAAGACATCGGGGTAATCCAGATATTCCGTGGGCAAGTTGTCATGGTAATGCACCACTTGTAGGAGAATTCTTTGTTGAGGATAACAGGACTTCTGACAAAAGGAAGAGTTTAAATGCACTTGTAACTCCTTCCAGTGAATTAATGGTTGGTGAAGTTGAAGCCAACTCAAACCTAGAACAATAGGGAAGAGGGGGGAAGGAATTATGTCAAGTGATAGATACTCACTGTGTCCGGAAGATGTTTGTATCTGAAGTGGTACTGTATGGTGTGTAATGGGTCCTGTCTTAATGGGCGTACCATCAATAACTCGAATGTAGACGGGTTTCTGCTTACACACAAATGGTATTTTTTTTTTTACAACCAGCTCTTTATCAATGTAGCTACTGGTGGCTCTGGAGTCGATGATTGCGTCAGTGCTCAACCTCTCTTGGTGCCACTGTAGAAATAAAGGAATATGACAGTAAGTGGGTTTTTCATTAACAGTAGGTTGAGCAGTTTGTATGTGACACTTACTTTTCCTTGTCTTCTTCAATAGGGGACCTTCCTTTACTGTATGTGATGGGTTGGCACAGTACATGCATAACTGCAGGCTCGTTCTACGGGTCCTCTCTTGTGTTGACAAGGTTCCTCTAATAATCCCCAAGTCCATGGGCTCCTCAGTGGCCTTATTAAGGGTGGCTTGTTGCGGGTAACTGTGGGAAGATCTAACAGAGCTATCAGAAGAACAATGTTCCTGTTTTCTTTCTCTCAATCTTCTGTCGATTTGTATGACGACTCTCATCAATGCTTCTATGGTGTTGGGCATGTCAAGCCGAGCCAACTCATCCTTAATCTGATCCGACAGTCTCAACCTAAATTGATTCCATAATGCTATGGCATTCCACTGTGAATCAGTGGTGTACTGCTTAAACTCAGTGATCTACTCTTCTACTGCTCGACGGCCTTGTCTGAGGGCTCTCATCTTCGCCTCAGCAGTGAGTTGAACATCACTGTCTTGGTATAGCTCATCCATAGTCGCATAGAAAGTTTGCAAGGAAGAGAGTATGGGGTTATTATTCTCATAGCATGTGTTTGCCCATACACGGGGTTCACCCCTCAGGAAGGAGACTATTGTAAGGACTCTTATTCTATCAGAATTGTAGGTTTTAGGTTTTAGGGTGAAGAGGAGATTACAGGCATTCTTAAATTGTCGATAAAACGTCCTGTTGCCTGCGAAGGTCTCAGGTAGTGAGACTTGGGGTTCCGGTGATGCGTCAGGGACAGTGCCCTTTTGTGCCATGGTATCTTTTATTATTCCACGGAGGGTCTGATTTTCGACCTGTAGCTCTCTCAGTCCCTGAGCTAGTTGGTCCACCTTCTGGAAGAGGTTATATACGAATTGCGGTAATTCTGCTGGATCCATTGGGCTTAGTATTATGTTATAATCTATTTGCTTTGTTTTGAAGTTTGCTGTCCTTCCTTTAAATCTCCCTTTCAGGGTAACAATTATTGGGATCTCAGCAGCAGAACTAGCTGAAGATGTTATAATTTGTTTGTATCACAATGATACAAGATTACCACTATGAGTGAGTGGCAAGAGTGTATCAATTGTGAATTGTTGCTAGACTACTTAAAGTTGTGGATCAGCACAACTATAGGCGATACTGGATATTGCAGGGTTGTAGAAACAAGTGAGACTATTAGGAGAAAGTACACTGCTAATATCCTTCAATATAAGCACTGTGTGCTGTTGTGGTTACTGCTGGCAGTTTGGTTAGTCTTTGGTGTTTGTGAGAAATCACAGTGAGAATCCACAATGTCAGAGGGGGCGTGGCTAAGCAGAACTTGTGCTAAAAGGTAATCTTCTACTTACTTTCCATGCTGAGGTTCCCCTGTTACTCCACATGAGGAACGGCACTGTCAGGTAAGTTCAGTAGTCAGAGTATCCCGCAGCTCCAAACTGCAGCTAGCAGTTATGTTAGCTGAAATGGAAACCCCCTGTTACATCACAGGGGGAGTGGTTCCGTTCCGGTCTCCAGTTGCCTTGCGGTAATACAGGTCTCCGTTCAAGTACAGCTCAAAGGTAGATGCTGTGTACCCACTGTGGTGCAAGTTTAGATGCCTGCAGTTAGCTGCTAAGAAGGAGATCTGGAGTCAGTTCACAAAGCGTGCTTCTATATGTAGCCTAAGTGCTTAGTTAGGCATGCAGGGGATGCAGTATGAAAGTGTGGTCATGATATAATGTATCAGAATGATCTTAAACGAAGAAGTAAGGCAGCAGCTATGAAATCATACACCAGAGTAGAGTACTGCTACAGCAGAAACTGCTAACAAAATACTAAGCACCTAGTTACAGGTGCATTGGGAATTTATAGCCTCTGTGGGAGGAGTCTGCTTAAAGGAACAGTTCGGACACATACATAGCTTACAAACCTCATCTGAGCCCTAGGTGACTGGCAAAAGATCTACACGGGGCTCTTGACCACTACATTTTGCATATCTTTACCCTGCCCAGCTGCAGTCAGTGTAACCAAGGTGGCCCTCCCCTTCACTGTGCTTTCTCACTACCTTTAGGGGATGATCAGAGAAGCTAAGAGACACTAAGCAAAAGCCCCAGCCTGGCTCAGGCTTACTAAGTGTGAAATGTGCTCTAGGTACCTGCCACATCATCCCAGCCCACCTGCTCAAACTCTATCAGGCCCCCCCATTGCTTTAGGGCCTGGAGCATCACAAATAGTATAAACACCCCCCTCCAGCGCAACATCACAGGAGGGCTCACCTAACTAGACCCTTCACGGGATTATAGAATACCACAACCTACGATACCACCAAGGAGACCTTCCTACCCCACCTTATTAGCCCCCTGTGAATCTTGCTCCCCCCTTCTTGTTTGGCTAGCACTTGTGGAGGGGAATTTGTTAGCTACTCCTTATAGGGTGTAAACCTGTGGACGCAAGTTTATCTTTACCCCGGACTTGCTCTGACTTTCCCTAGATCCCCTAAAAATCCCTACACCTGGCAACCATGTCCGGAGGTAGCTCCCTGTTAAACTAAACACGCATCTGTTGTGGCATCAGTATAACTGTGAGGAACTTATCCTGGTAGCTCCCAAGCAGGCTGCTCTGGACCCAGCTTTCTTGGGTTACTCTCATAAGATAATAGCTGCTGCGTCAGCTTGATGTATTTGGGCAATCCACCCAAAGTGTAGTGTCATATTGCTGCCTAACCTACATATTTCTCTTCACAGGGTTCCACTTCGGCATTATCTGCCATTTCATCATATGCCATAAGTCTTTGCATGGCGAGTTTTACTGAATTTTCTGTGTATACTGTGTACTGTGTGACCCCCTCAAGACTCTCCCTTTCCAGCTCTGCTTGTCTGAGCTGGTCACTTCCCCTTTCCTTTTTCCCTTCCTTCGGGTTGTATCCTCTTTCTCCGACTTGAGAGGGGGTCTGTCGCTGTCTCTGGGGTCGTAGCCTTTAGCCTGTGCTTGGGGGACCTCTCTGGCTCTTGCCTCTGTGTTGCAGCATTCTTTGGCTCATCCTTATTCTGATAGAATTTTTGCTCTATACAGTGACATGCAGGGGTAGGGACCCCGGGGGACCATCCTGCCCTGCTCCGAGTGTTACTAAATAGTAAATTCTAACTTTGCATTTACATTTCCAATCTAGAGGTGAATTATTCTGTGCTCTCCCATACATATGTATTTTGTACCTACAACCTTTTCCTGTAAATGTCTCATACTCTCAGATGAGGTCAAGAGGTTCATCTGTCCCAGCCATGATTGCTGATGCTCAGTAATTTTATATTTACATCTACCCTGTCAACCTAGGGGGTAACTGTCCTGTGCCTTTATCCCCACCCTTAACCTGCTTGCAAACCTCGATCAATCTTTTGCTTTCTACATCGCAACCAAGAATGCCTCATACTTCCAGACGCCACTCGAAAACCCCCGGGCCCGTAAAAAAAAAACAGTTCTGGGACCATTTCACTCAGCCTCCCAAGGAACATGCGGAGGACTCGAATGAGGGTCTGAGTGACTCAGGATCTCTGGAAGAGAGTTCCCAGCCTGACATCTCACTATCTCCCCAATCCCAACATTTTATCACAGAAGCCACTCTCAAGAAAATGTTTGCGTGTCAAACGCGCTCCATCACAAAGGAAATTCAGAGGAGCCATGCTGAGCTTAAAAAAGATACCTCAGAAATTGGAGAAAGGGTGGACTATCTTGAGAGAAAGCAAGATGACATTACCACTGACAAGACAAACCTCCTGGCGTACTCAGAAGGACTATCAGACCAACTAAGCCAACTCGAATTCAAGCTGGCTGACGTTGAAGATCGGGCATGTAGGAACAACGTCAGGTTCAGAGGGATACCAGAAGATATTGTACCAGCTCAACTTCAGAGTTACTTGCATGAGCTCTTTGGTGAACTATTGGGCCCTACTGAGGGCATGACCACTACCATGGAAAGAGCCCATAGAGCTCTGTGCCCGAGATCAGTCTCACAAGAGAAGCCAAGAGATGTTATTGTCTGCTTTCATAGCTTCCTCTTTAAGGACAAACTTATGCAGGCTGCCTTCCGCAAGCCGCAGATGCCGGAAAAGTTCAGGGATATCCAACTGTTGCCTGACCTATCGGCACATACTTTACAACATAGTAGATTATACCAACCAGTCACCACGGTACTCAGAGGAGCAGGTATTAAATACAGATGGGGCTACCCGACCAAATTGATAATATCCAGAGATAATCATACACACACAGTGTCCACCTTGCCCCAGGGGACTACTCTTCTAGCACAGTGGGGTCTCACAACTGATGATTTGCAAGAACCCCCTCCCTCCCAGGCGAAACTACGGGCTACTGCCCCTGAATGGTCAAGTAAAGACCAAAGACCTAACGATTGAAAACACAGCAGATCCAGGAATCTCGCGCACAGCCCCCCTGACCATAACTCTTTACTGTAAGACATTCTTCAAATCCCTCCAAGGAGTTTTACTGCCTCTGTTAATCTTGGCAGATGTTCTGGAGCCACACAAGGTGTTTGAACCACATAAGGTTGAGAAGATGCCCCATTAGTTCAGATAAGTTTGATGTTACATTTGTTAACTTATGATATTGGGCTGACATGACACAGGTTAAAGGCTCATAACCTCGATAGAGGGATGATTATATTGTTAATACTGCTGGTATCTCAATGTATGGTTACTATGTTAGTGTTATTTCCGAACCAATGTTATCATATTTTTGCACTCCCCTTAGGTTGACAGACACCAACGACTATCCACATGACTTGACCTCCACATATGTGGAGCAGGGCTGGATATTCTAGCCCCTGTAATCCCTCTTTATGCTTAGCTCCCCCCCCCCACACATAGGGCAGCCCACACCAGGGTTCCACCCAGGTGGACTATTTCCATCTCAATTTTTAGTACACAACCGGTATTCAAGCACCTGTCTGACACCCTTTTCCCTCTCCCCTTATTCCCACCCTTCTTATTATTCCTCCTCTCTCATTCAAACCCTCTGACTGACAACTCTGGAATGGCTTCAGCTTCCCCCTCCCCACCCCGAAGCAATCCCATAGATCAGACAACGATGTTGAACCGTCTCAGATTTCTCACCCATAATGTAAGGGGCCTCAACTCTCCCTTTAAGAGGAGCCTCCTGGCCCAATCTCTCAAATTTCACAACCCAGACGTGGTTTTCCTGCAGGAAACTCATTGGCAGATAAACACTCCCCTTTGCTTCCACTCTCGTTCATATACGACCTTAGAGCATTCTCCATTCAGTAAGAAAGCCAGAGGTACAGCTATACTGATACATAATAGGGTGACCTACAACCAGATACAGGTGATTAGAGACACACAGGCCAGATACACTATACTTGTCTGTAAATTGAATCACATGCTCCATACGCTAGTGTTAATATACCTACCCAACTCCCGCCAGCCTACATACCTTAGGAAGATTTTGCAAATAGTAGATAAGTACAGACAGGGCAGGGTCCTGTTGGCAGGGGACTTCAACATGGTTTGGGAACCTAAAGTGGACCGTAAATCAGAGAAGAAGGATAGGAATAACCCAAACGTTGACCGCACTTCTGCCCAGTTTAGAACGGTAATGTCGCATTTTGGCTATTTTGACATCTGGAGATCGATGCACACCAGAGAGAGAGACTATACCCATTACTCCCACCCGCACAGAACTAACTCCCGGTTAGACCATATCTTTTGCCAAGCAGAGACTCTTGACTCATTATCACGTACTTGCATCTCCCTCAGCTCCTGGTCTGATCACGACTTGATCATGGCAGACCTATGTCCCTCCGACAATCCACCACCCAGAAGAAGTTGGTGCCTCCCAAGGCACATTCTGGTAGACATCCCATTTCAGGAGGAACTGAGACAAGACATAATGTAGCTCATCACACAGAATGAAAATAAGCAGACCTTGGATGATTTCCTCTGGGGGGCTATTAAAGCGGCAACCAGAGAGTTTATTATCCGAAAGCAAGGCCATCTGAGAAGGCTGGTGGGACTCACATTAGCGCAGGCGCATACTAAGCTCTGAAATTTAGAGTCCACCAACCGAGCCTCTATCACTGCAGGCATCATAGCTCAAATAACTGCTACTAGAGACCATATCAATCAGTTAGAGTTACGTCGAACCCAACAAAATTTCACTAGGCTCAAACAACTTTTCTATCACAAAGGCAATAGGGCTGATTCCATGTTAGCTAACAAATTGCGACATAAACACAATACCTCCTGAATACAATACATCCAATATAGCCATAAAACACTCAGAACACCATCTCTGATAGGGGAAAGTTTTATGGATTACTACTCCAAACTATACAATATTGAAACCACTAAAAACTCACTACCAACTCCCATCCATAGCATTAAGCAGTTTCTAGTTAATCTGAACCTCCCAACACTTACAGCTGAACAACAAGACTACCTAACAGCCCCATTCACGTTGACGGAACCCAATAAGGATCCCTCTCTCTGCTCCAGCTACAGGCCGATTTCTTTGATTAATGCAGATGTCAAGATATACTCTAAACTGTTGACTAATTGGGTCTGTAAACTCACAGTCGCAAGGGCCCTGATAACACCAGGTAACTTATCAATATTGTGAACGAGTCCGATGGGCCTACCTGTGGGAAACCTTGAAAGTGTTCAAATTTCCCTCCACAATATGTCGGGCTATTCAGGCCCTTTACTCTATGCCGACAGCAAGGGTCAGGGGTTTGGGTTTCCACTCTCCCCCTTTCCCCATTTCAAATGGCACCAGGCAGGGGTGTCCGTTATCTCCCCTGCTGTTTGCCCTAGTGGTAGAACCCCTGGCAGAGGGAATCCATCTAGATAAAGAGATGCAGGGAATTATATTATTGGGTACCAAACATAAGATCGCCTTATTCGCTGATGATATCACTATATTCTCGGCAGACCCGTCCAGTGCCATCCCTAGACTCTTGGATACCCTAAAAGCCTTCAGAGTCCTTTCTTATTATAAACTTGCCTCTAAAACAGAGATATACTGGTGGGGATACCCACAAAACTACATCTCCTAATTACAGGACAAATTTAAATTTAAATGCACAAAAGAACAGGTTACTCATTTGTGTGTGCAGATATCCAACAGTGTAGCACAAATGGTCAAGGATAACTACCTCCCCCTCCTTGCAGAATTACGTACCCTTAAACACACATGGGACCACAAATCCATCTCATGGATGGGGCGAATTGCTTCCCTTAAAATGTAATTTCTCCCAAAACTCACGCATCTCTTTCGATGCCTCCAGATTAAAATCCCCATGCACCTCTTGCTACAATTCCAAAGCGAGATAACAATGTTTATCTTGCAAGGCGTGACCCCCAGAATTGCCCACAAAACTCTTCAGCTTCCTATCCACCTGGGGGGCTTAGCCTCCCCCTCAATAGTGAAATATTATGAGGGAGCTATGCTCACGCATGTTTCCCAGTGGGGAGTACTTCAGTTGTGCGTCAGGTGGAGAGAAATAGCGCAGGCCTCACTGCCCCCCAATGTTTTTGTTTTTCTTAAAGACCTGATCTGGACTCCACCCCACTGCTGCAGATCAATGGGCATCCATAATTCTGTCATCCTAGAATGTCTCTCAGTCTGGGATAAGATCCGACATCGTCAGCTAGTCGCCCCTCACCCCTCACTTCGGTGGCGGGTCTTTTTACGGGACTCGCAGAGACTCACCTTAACATCTGGGCTCGACTAGAGGTTAAACAGGTCTCAGACTTTTGGTCAGTGACCCAACAAGATGGGTTTATTGATTTATCCCCCCTGGATTCTCGAGCAGATATCCCTCCTATCCTCTACTTTGAAGCCCTCAGAGTCAAAAGTTTCTTAAGAAGCTGGGGTTTCCTGCCTCTGTCTTCCCGCCCCCTTACCCCATGGGAGTCCATCTGGTGCAGGGGTCACAGACTCTTCAAACCACTGACGACACACTATAATTTACTAGAGAGCACTCTTCCTCCCGAGCCAGCTGCACACCTGCTTAGGTGGGACACACTCATGCATACGCACATTCCACTTGACACATGGCAACGAACCATCTTACTGACTAAAAAATTATTACACTGCATAACAATGTTTGAGACTTATAAAGTCATCACTCACTGGTACTTGGTTTCCATGCGGCTATCCAAAATGTTCCCTGGCACTTCCCCCCTTTGTTGGAGAGGTTGTGGTCTTACTGGCAATATGCTACATATCTGGTGGGAATGCCCAAAAATTACACCCTTTTGGGGTAGAGTGTTTTGCACCCTAGCCGACGTGGGAATCAGGATACCTCGCAGCCCAGCCTCTGCCCTCCTTCTTCTGGGCTTACATACCTTGACCACACATCAAAGTTTATTGAACATATACCTACTTTCCTCCATCAAAACAAACATAGCTAGAGCATGGAAAAAAGAACTACACCCAAAATGGGGGGATATTGAGAGCACGATGGCCTTTCTCTATACTATGGAAAAGGTCATATATTATGATCTGAATAAATCCGACTTATTCGAAATGGCATGGGCGGATTGGAAAGCATGTCATGTGACCTCCTGGCTCCCACTTGCCACAACACAAGACCCCCCCCACACTTATTGACGAGTAATCTGACTCTTATCTCCCCCTCTCCCACCCCTCCCACTCCTTTCTCTATGCACCCCTCCCCCCCCCTTACTACTCTTGCTCGACTTACGGTATTGTATTAAGCATAGACTTGTGTTATATAGCTCACTGTATGTTGAACTGTTTGAATAACATTGTACTGTTCATAATTGTTTTGGACTAAAGTATTTGATTCTTTAATATGCGACTTTCTGTGTAGAGGGCCTGCGTGCCCCCAAATGTTGACATTTATTCTCAAAAAGAAATAAATATATTTATAAAAAAAAAGAAGATCCACATATTTACAAAGACAAGTAACCAAGAACCCAGACGTCACTGATTTTAGGGGAAAGTCCCCGGATTGAGGAGCCTGTCCCCGGACAAATTATGTCCCCAGAAATATCTCCGGGAAGACGGTCGGAACCCCGTGCATGTAAGCGGTACTCATGTGAAATTGATAGATTTATCTGTTTTAGACACTAATTAATTGTGTAGAGCTACAGCAGTGGTTCCAAATCCCTGGGATACTTCATCACTGGTGCTCATAGCACAACTGAAGCTAAAAGCTTTGGAGCCCTCTCTATATAGATTGTGAGGTGCACAGGGTTGCCAGCCCTGCTTTGCAAGGGCTCAAAGGTGCAAGGTAAGTTCTTATTGGTTGTTAGTTGTTTAGTTAGTAGTGGAAGCATGATATGTGCAGGTGCAATGGAATCGAGAGGCTGTGCCCTTTTTGGGCAGGTCTAGTATGTTAAATTGGAATGTTTAGAAATACATAATCTTTCAAAGAATTTAATTGGTCAAAAACTACAAAGTAGGGAAATCTTCTGGGGATTGATTTTACTAGTGGCCTATCGTGAGGCATTATTACTATAGCGCATATAAAAGATGTGTATCTTTGGCTTTGAGTAATGCGTGCTTGTTAAAAACCAAAAGGGTACTGCGTTGCTTGTTGGGGTAACTATATTATAGTATATAAAATAGTAAGGGTGATGTGTACAGCGCCTATGGCTGAGGAATGTGAGGCGATCGGCTGAACTATAAAAGCGATATTTGTTTACACTCTAAGGTGTGTGGCAATAACAATTGGATAAAATTGACATAAAATAGACAATAACATTTTCAATAAAATTGGCAATAAATTATTCCTTCATGGATCCATGATATAAAAACAATAAGAATTCATATTACAGTTGATTCTAATACAATATGTGTGGACCTATTTTAACGGTAAGAAATCCTATGACAGATACAGTTGGGTTATGTTGTAATGCTGATGTGCTATAAAATATATAAATCAAATATTGACATAAATAAATGAAGTGCAATCTCTTGCAATCTTGGTCGACTAGGGACCAATATGGTGCGACTGAGCAATAAGGTGTAAAAAATAGAATGAAAAAATTATGAAAAATGACACAAAATGGAAATGTGACACAAAGTTAAAAAATGTGACACAAAGTGAAAAAAATATAAAAATGTATATATATATATATAGTGTGGAAATCCAATATTGTAATCCAATTTTGTGAAGAAGTCAATGAAAAATCAAAAATGAAAACCTTATATGATGGTGAAGATGATCCTTGAGGAGACCCTGGAAGATTCCCTGAGCCCCAATTGGCTACTTCTCCTGTCCTAGAATGACCCTTATATGACCGTGAAGATGATCCTTCAGGAGATCCTAGGAGAGTCCCTGAGCCCCAGTTGGCTACTTTTACTGTCCTGGAATGTCCCTGTGAAAAATAAATACCATAGCGTAATAGGTTCAAATACAAAAATTATTTAGGAGTGGATCTTACCAGTGATCGATGTGTTTCGGCCCTTTGACACAGGCCTTTATCAAGACTGGTATTGTAATGCTTGCGGTCCCTTTATATGCCGTTTATGTAATGGGCATGTATCTAGTCTTAATCCAAACCGGATGTGAAAAACTGGAAGTTTAAATGTATAAAACCTATTATATTATTATTATTATTATATTATTTATATGTTTCCCTTTGATATAATGACCACATACTATTTATGGTCTTTCTCAATTGATTAACAGAGTGGTAAGTGTTGTACGGTTTCATAGTAATTATTTATATTTGCCGTAAATGTTCACGTCACTTTTATCATGTGACTCGTGAACCGGCCAATCGTGGAAGGGTCTCATTGGTTTGATGCTTAGCCTGTCATGGTTTGTTTACACCATGTGAGTTGCAGGCGGCCAATAGGGATTTATCATATCGGCTTCTTTCAAACAGCTGATATAATGTAAACCTGAATTTGTCAAATCTAATAACGTTGTAAAAATTATGATCAAAGTGATGTTGTGCAATGTGAATCACTTAAACCATGTAAGTTGCAGATGGCAATAGGAAATTATCATATCTGCTTCTTTCAAACAGATGATATAATGTAAACATGAATCTGTCAAATTTAGATCAAAGTGATGTTGTTCAATGTGAATCGCTTGAGCATACTCTATAGTTTTGGAGAGCTGCTGAAAATCTGCTGTGAATCATACTTATTGGCTTTTAACAGCTGTTTTAAGAACACAATTTATATACATGGTGATTGTCAGAACGGATGTGGTTTTGGACAGGAAGGTTACAGCTTGACGTGAATTCTTGGTAAAGGTAAGAACACTTTTGATCATTCTAATAAAACGTCTTATATTTTTATAAATAATTATTAACGATCTGGCGATACTTGTAGATATTCTTTTGAACATCAATATGAATTTGTAGCTAGTTGTGTGACTGACGATCTGGCAGTGGCGTTGTTTGTGTTGGGCAAATTTGAAATACTCATGAATAAAACAAGGGTCAAAGAGGTGAACAATCACTAAACATAACAGCTCCTGACAACAATTTGTAATGAGTGTTGCTGATGCGACTGAGGGAAACATGACATTATAATGAGTGAGTATGGCTCTAATAATTGACGCCAATGACTCCTATTGAATGGACTCAATTTGTTAAATTGGGATACCTATAAATCCTAATAAAAAGAGCAATTATGAAAATGTGAGCCCCCTTGATACAATAAGAATATAGGTTGTGAAGGTCTTTGGACTACAAAGGACAGATTATTGAAATTGGCTGTCGTGTTGAGCAGCCGCTAAGAAGTTTGAATAGTATAACTTGCTGTTAGGGTGTCTGTGACTCCATATATATATTGGCGGCCCCTTTAAATTAAAGGTGCATATAACTTGCTGTTGGGGTATTGATAGCTAGAAATATCGGTAAACAAAAATGTGGTTAGGAAATAACTATGTCCACAAAAGATGGGACAGGATTGTCCTTAGAATTTGGGATCAATATCTCAAAGGTTGTTTTGAAAATGTGGAATTTCTGAGAATATATTGGCCATTAGATCTTATCACCTTAACATAGAAGGAAGACTGTACTTTGATTAAACAAATTGAGGTGAGTTGTTTGATGGTGTTGTGGGTCATAAAAAGCAGACCATTATTATATCGACTAACTTTATGTTGAGATTATTTGTTGAATAGGATAGTTAGAGACCTTGAAGAATTGGATAAAAGGAGAACTAGAGCTAATGGCTAGACCCACTGGGGTTAAAAGATATCTATATGATGGATGATAGTGGCTCATTGGCCACGAGGGGGACATGGATCTGACCTTCTATTCAGATGACATGTGTGAAATAAGGAGGTGGAGAATCGGAATGGCCACCGGTTAACTAGTAAGATTAAACATATCGATCGGCGATTTATCCATTTTTATATGTGAAGAAGATAGAGGCACTGGCTTTAAGTTGTATACAACTAACATGTTGATTCACTTGATATAATAGGACTAGAATGTATGGCAATGATCCTCGGGTAAATGGAAAAAGAGGTGGTCTAAATATATCAACAGAGACTAAGGAATTACGTTTGTAGATTTAGGAGGTGGGATAGATCTTCTTTATTGCTTAGACCTTTCGGATGTAAGCAGTCTAGTAAAAATATCCATTTGGATTCTGCTTTGAGGAGTCTTTTTTCATAATCACCACCTCTCCAATGTTTTTTTAACTTTTTGTATGCCTATAAATTTCAGATATTTTATGTTGCCATTATGTTTGGTTGAAAAATGTTTGTATAGAATTGTGTCCATTTTAAGTTTTTCAATCAACAATATGTTTTCTCTTAGTCTGTCTTTTAGGCTTCTTGATGTCTGGCCGACATATTGGTCATTATATCAAAGGGAAACATATAAAATACGAATTAGAATAGGTTTTATACATTTAAACTTCCGGTTTTTCACATCCGGTTTGGATTAAGACTAGATACATGCCCATTACATAAAGGGTATATAAAGGGACCACAAGCATTACAATACCAGTCTTGATAAAGGCCTGTGTCAAAGGGCCTAAATGCGTCGACCACTGGTAAGATCCACTCCTAAATAATTTTTGTATTTGAACCTATTACGCTATGGTATTTATTTTTCACAGGGACATTCCAGGACAGTAAAAGTAGCCAACTGGGGCTCAGGGAGTCTCCTAGGATTTCCTGAAGGATCATCTTCACCATCATATAAGGTTTCCATTTTTGATTTTTCATTGACTTCTTCACAAAATTGGATTACAATATTAGATTTCCACACTCTCTCTCTCTCTATATATATATATATATATATATATATATATATATATATATATATATATACACACACACACACATTTTTATATTTTTTTTCATTTTGTGTCATTTTTCATAATTTTTTCATTTTTTCATTCTATTTTTTACCATCATTTTATTTTTCACCATCTATTTTTTGTGAATTTTTTTGTGCTTTTCCATTGTTGTGTGCCATCAATTGCACTAGGTGTGCCACATTATCCACATTATATATTTTTGAGTTTCACATTTTTCACTTATTGTCCATCCATCTATTATTGCGTGCACAACTTATTGCTCAGTCGCACCATATTGGTCCCTAGTCGACCAAGATTACAAGAGATTGCACTTCATTTATTTATGTCACTATTTGATTTATATATTTTATAGCACATCAGCATTACAACATAACCCAACTGTATCTGCCATAGGATTTCTTACCGTTATAATAGGTCCACACATATTGTATTAGAATCATCTGTAATATGAATTCTTATTGTTTTTATATCATGGATCCATGAAGGAATAATTTATTGCCAATTTTATTGAAAATTTTATTGTCTATTTTATGTCAATTTTATCCAATTGCTATTGCCACACACCTTAGAGTGTAAATAAATATCGCTTTTATAGTTCAGCCGATCGCCTCACATTCCTCAGCCATAGGCGCTGTACACATCACCCTTACTATTTTGTATTTCTCCGGGGCTAGTTAGTAGCCTTTTGTGCACAGCTTGAGGATCCACCTCAGCGCTTGGTCACTATTTATATTTTTCCTATTCTAGTGTTATCCTAACCAGTTTACGAGCAGCTTTGGTACAATTCCACCTTTGAGATGGAATCTTTTGCCGCACTCAGACAGGAGATAGAGCTGGACACTCCCTATTCTATAAACAACGAGTAGGAAGACTGTATAGATGTTCAGACTATTTTCAAAGATCTGGAAAAATTATTGATCTCCAAGGTCAAATACAAGGCTGACATCTTTTTTTAAAGAAATGTTTTGAATTGAACATTATACCCAAGGGTCTAATGGTTATTAAAGATTGTGCATTCCCTATTTGTAAGCCAACATTCTCCATAAGATGGACAGAGGCTCTCTCACTAGCCTCCACTACACTAATAAATATAATTATAGAATATAGGGAAGAACTATTGAAACAAACTGACGATGAGATTAAGGAAGACAAAGAAATTCTCATGAACTTGGAGAGTTCAGGTATTGACATCACAGAAAGAAAGTCTAACTTAGTCAAAAAGTCACTAAGGTTAGAGAAGATGTAATTGCAAAGAAAACTAAGAAGTTAAAAAGAGAACTAGACAAGAGGGATAGTGATAACACTGTCAGTTTAACAAATGAGAAAACAGACCCCAACTATAAAGAGGTAACGGAAGATAGATTAGAGATAAGGGATCCAGACAAGACCCTTGAAGAAAGACCACAAACAACATACCAAAGAACATGCTACCCAACCTATAATAAATATTGACCCAATCATAAAATACCTTATATGAATAGATCACACTGGGATAGGCCATATAGTCGACATAGCCCAGATAGAGAATATTGGAAAAATGATGATCACTTCCAAGATCAATATAATTATAGAAGGGATGATAGAGTCAACTGGAATCCAAGAAATTATAGACAAGAACCTCACTACCAATATCAGAAGAACAACTATAGACCACGAGAAAAAGTCACCTATCAAAGATATTATAATAACAAATATAGAGATAGAGAAGATTATGATCAAGAATACCACCCTTGTGAAAACTATAAAAGAAGGAATATGAGACATCAATACAGAGAACAAAAAGAAAATAACTATCAAACTCCAAGACAGAGAAATACAAATCAATAAGCAGAAGGTACCACTGACAGTGAAATCCATCGGAGAGATATAGCACAAGGAGGCTATGGAAAAAGAAATTTTGAAGTAGATGAGAATAGAGAACTGAAGACGCTCGACAGAACTTCAAGGATTAAAGAACAACCTAATAGAGAGAAAAATGGAAGCTCAAAGAGAGCTAGACACATCTCTCAATCAAATTGCCTCATCATCACATTTTTTAAAGGTAAATCAACCGACAGTGAAGGACAAAGTAAAACAGTAACTGAAGGACAAAGTCAGACATTAAAGAAAAAAACTAGAGGCAAACATGGTGGCATCAGGATAAACAAAAATAAAAACAAAAATGAGGATCAAATTGCTAATGAGTATCCCAACTCTATACTTAAATCATCCAACTTTGGAAGCAAGATTAATAGAGATGGGATCTTTAATCTTAGCTCATATGAATTGAAAGATGAAGAGAGAGAAGTATGAAAATATGGTCTCTCTTTCGCTCCGGCGAGAAGTTTGGATAAATTTCAATCTTTCATAAACACCAAAGACTTTATAAGGAAATTAACCTTAAAAAGGCATTTCCTAAAATCTGCATTAGAGCCAATGTTACCCAAAAGTTATACCACAGAAGATGATCAAAATACCTATATTCATACTAATCTCAAACCAAAGTCTACATTTTATCCGTTTTTTTCAAAAGGAAATGCAATTGAAGCATTTGAGACAATGGTGACCAAGGAGATTAGAAATATCAATCAGAAAGGATTGAAAAAGGTAAAACAAAATTTATCCAAGAAACACATGGATACTATAAAAAACTTGAAGCAAACAACCATCTCACTATAAGACCAGCTGACAAAGGAGAAGGAATTGTTATTCTCAATAGAGAGAATTATAATATGGAGAATGATCGTCTATTAAGTGATCAAACAACATATAAAAAACTTCGGAATAATCCTGTAGACCACTTCCAAAAAGAATTAAGAGAGCTGTTGGAAGGAGCCAAAACATTAGGCATTCTAAACGAGTAGTTTAGATATTTGGATATACAACATCCTATAACACCAATACTGTATCATTTACCAAAGATACATAAATCTATTCAGAAGCCTCCCGAATGACCAATAATCTCTGGGATAGGATCGCTCACGAGCAACCTTTTAGAATACGTTGACCAACATCTACAAAAATAGGTGAGGGTCCTCCCATCTTTTCTAAAAGACTCGACACAGGTCTTGAATATTCTAGAGACCATCCCATGGGAGAAAGGCTACATTATGGCGACATGCGATGTAACGGCTTTATACACCAGTATACCACATAAAGAGGGTCGCAAAGCCATAAAATCTTTTTTAGATAATGATCCATTGATGCCAATAGAGCAAGCTGAATTTATATTGGATAGTATCCAATACATTCTAACCCACAATTATTTTTGCAATGAGGGGACATATTACCAACAGATCTGCGGTACAGCTATGGGGACCAGGTTCACTCCTAGTTATGCGAATCTGTTCATCGGCAGATGGGAGAAGATCTTCTGGGATTCTTGCCCAGCTAGTGCGGACCTGGTCCTCTACTGCAGATTCATAGATGAAATATTAATTATATGGAAGGGCACAGCCCAAGAGATCATGAACCAGAACATCTTGAATCTAAAGTTCACCCATTTATGGAGTCCAGAAGAAATTATCTTTTTGGACCTGAAAATAGAAGTCATGAATGGCAAAAGGGAAACATCAACACATTTCAAACATGTAAATTGGAAGAATAATATTCCAAAATAACAGCTTCTATGGGTTCGAAAAAATTGTTCAAACATAAACAAATGTGAAGAACAAGCCACTCGACTAAAAGAAAAAATTGTGGAAAGAGGCTATAATGCTATAAGGCTATAATGAAGAATATCTGAATTTAAAAATGGAAGAAGTAAGACAGGTGGATAGACGAGAGCTAATTAAATACAATGATCGGAAAAATCAGTGATAGAAGAAGTATTGAACATTCCCATGATTACTGAGTACAGCAGCAATCGACACATCATTGAAGGA
Source organism: Bombina bombina (assembly GCF_027579735.1). NCBI lineage: Eukaryota > Metazoa > Chordata > Amphibia > Anura > Bombinatoridae > Bombina > Bombina bombina. Next base: position 992,234,789 of record NC_069503.1, read on the forward strand.
ATTTTCAAAAAGCATTGGTCCCTGTTGAAAGATGATGATATCATAGGATATAAACTCCCCAATAAACCTAGATTCGTTTACAGAAAAACAGAAAATCTAAAGAACAGACTAGCACCAAGCTTACAAAGAAAGAAACAACCAGAAAAACATGATGTATATGGGAAACAAATCAAAGGTTTTTTTCCATGCCCAACTTGTAAAGCCTGTAAAAGAGGAACTAAAACAAAGGAATTCCAATCACATCAGACCAAGGAACAATACGCCATTAAAGATCTAATAAGATGCCAAAATAGAGGGATTATCTAGCTTATAGAGTGTTCATGTGGTCTTCAATTTGTCGGCCAGACATCAAGAATCCTAAAAGACAGACTAAGAGAACACATATTGTTGATTGAAAAACTTAACATGGACACAATTCTATACAAACATTTTTCAACCAAACATAATCTCAACATAAAAGATCTGAAATTTATAGGCATACAAAAAGTTAAAAAACATTGGAGAGGTGGTGATTATGAAAAAAGACTCATCAAAGCAGAATCCAAATGGATATTTTTACTAGACTGCTTACATCCGAAAGGTCTAAACAATAAAGAAGATCTATCCCACCTCCTAAATCTACAAACGTAATTCCTTAGTCTCTGTTGATATATTTAGACCACCTCTTTTTCCATTTACCCAAGGATCATTGCCATACATTCTAGTCCTATTAAATCAAGCAAATCAACATTTTAGTTGTATACAACTTAAAGCCAGTGCCTCTATCTTCTTCCCATATAAAAAGGGTTTAGACAGCCATTGGATAAATCGCCGTTCGATATGTTTAATCTTATTATTATTATTATTATTATCAGGTATTTGTAGAGCGCCAACAGATTCCGCAGCGCTGTAAACATAGTCGGTGTACAGGATAGCTTTTGTAGGGGTCAAGTGGTTAGAGGTCCCTGCCGAGAGTTTCACTGTTGTAGTCGGCTCTTATAAAGCGTTCTGTAAACAGCTGGGCCCATAGGCTTACATTCTAAGGGGTTCAAGGGGAAAGCAATGGCGTTAGGGAAGGTTAGTGTTGGTTGTATGCATCCCTGAATAGTAGAGTTTTTAGGGAGTGCTTGAAGCTGTAAAAACTAGGGGAGAGTCTTATGGAGCAAGGCAGGGAATTCCACAAGATGGGGGCCAGTCTGGAGAAGTCCTGTAAACGTGAATGTGAGGAAGTAACAAGAGAGGAGGAGAGGAGGAGATCCTGAGCTGATCGAAGGGGACGGGAGGGAGAGTATCTAGAGACAAGTTCTGAGATGTAGGAGGAGCAGTGCAGTTGAGAGCTTTATATGTCAGGGTGAGGATTTTATGTTTAATCCTAGAGGCAAGAGGAAGCCAGTGAAGGGATTGGCAGAGAGGTGCAGCAGATGAAGAGCGACGAGTAAGGAAGATGAGCCTGGCAGAAGCATTCATAATGGATTGTAAAGGAGCTATGTGGAATCTAGGTAGACCAGAGAGGACGGAATTGCAGTAGTCGAGGTGGGAAAGGATGAGATAGTGGATTAAAATCTTGGTTGTATCTTGTGTAAGGAAATGTCTAATTTTAGCAATGTTTTTAAGGTGGAAGTGGCAGGCTTTAGCCAAGGAATGAATGTGAGGAGTGAAGGAAAGATCTGAGTCAAGTGTGACACCAAGACATCGGGCATGCGGGGTAGGGGTAATGATGGAATTATCAACAGTTATAGAAATTTTGTTGGTGGAGACAATTGTATGAAGGGGGAAAAATAAGGAGTTCAGTTTTGGAGAGATTTAGCTTAAGGTAGTGAAAGGACATCCAAAATGAGATGTGAGAAAGACAGTTAGTGACACGGGTTAGTAAGGAAGGAGGTAGGTCTGGTGCAGAGAGGTAGATTTGGGTGTCATCGGCATACAAATGGTATTGAAACCCATGGGACGTTATTAAGGAACCTAGTGACGACGTGTAGATTGAAAAGAGAAGGGGACCAAGTACAGAGCCTTGAGGTACCCCAACAGAAAGTGGTAACGGGGCAGAGGATGCTCCGGAGAAGGCTACACTAAATGTACGGTTAGTCAGATAGGAAGAGAACCACGAGAGAGCTGTGTCACAGATACCGAAGGATTGGAGGGTTTGGAGCAGAAGAGGGTGGTCAACAGTGTCAAAGGCTGCAGACAGGTCAAGGAGGATAAGCAGAGAGAAGTGGCCTTTGGATTTTGCTGTAAGTAGGTCATTGGTAACCTTGACAATTGCTGTCTCTGTAGAGTGATGGGAACGAAATCTAGATTGCAGTGGGTCAAGAAGAGAGTTTAGTGTAAGGAAATGGGATAGACGTGCGTAAACTAGCTTTTCGAAGAGCTTTGAGGCAAGAGGGAGTAGGGAAATAGGGCGGTAATTGGAAGGGGAGGTTGGATCAAGGAAAGGTTTTTTGAGGATAGGTGTGACCAGTGCATGTTTTAGAGATGAGGGAAATATACCAGTGCTGAGGGAGAGGTTGAAAATGTGTGTGAGTATGGGGGTGAGGGTAGAAGAGAGTAGCTGTGAGGGGATGGGGTCGAAGGGACAGGTAGTGAGGTGGGAGGACAGTATAAGGGCAGATACTTCATCCTCATTAAGAGGGGCAAAAGAGCTGCATTTTTGGATATTTGGGTTTTGGGTGATCGTGAGCTTTTGAGGGGGTGGGAGATTGGAAGTATGTTGAGAGCTGATTTCACTCAATCACCTTTGAGATGGAATCTTTTGCCGCACTCAGACAGGAGATAGAGCTGGACACTCCCTATTCTATAAACAACGAGTAGGAAGACTCTATAGATGTTCAGACTATTTTCAAAGATCTGGAAAAATTATTGATCTCCAAGGTCAAATACAAGGCTGACATCTTTTTTTAAAGAAATGTTTTGAATTGAACATTATACCCAAGGGTCTAATGGTTATTAAAGATTGTGCATTCCCTATTTGTAAGCCAACATTCTCCATAAGATGGACAGAGGCTCTCTCACTAGCCTCCACTACACTAATAAATATAATTATAGAATATAGGGAAGACCTATTGAAACAAACTGACGATGAGATTAAGGAAGACGAAGAAATTCTCATGAACTTGGAGAGTTCAGGTATTGACATCACAGAAAGAAAGTCTAACTTAGTCAAAAAGTCACTAAGGTTAGAGAAGATGTAATTGCAAAGAAAACTAAGAAGTTAAAAAGAGAACTAGACAAGAGGGATAGTGATAACACTGTCAGTTTAACAAATGAGAAAACAGACCCCAACTATAAAGAGGTAACGGAAGATAGATTAGAGATAAGGGATCCAGACAAGACCCTTGAAGAAAGACCACAAACAACATACCAAAGAACATGCTACCCAACCTATAATAAATATTGACCCAATCATAAAAGACCTTATATGAATAGATCACACTGGGATAGGCCATATAGTCGACATAGCCCAGATAGAGAATATTGGAAAAATGATGATCACTTCCAAGATCAATATAATTATAGAAGGGATGATAGAGTCAACTGGAATCCAAGAAATTATAGACAAGAACCTCACTACCAATATCAGAAGAACAACTATAGACCACGAGAAAAAGTCACCTATCAAAGATATTATAATAACAAATATAGAGATAGAGAAGATTATGATCAAGAATACCACCCTTGTGAAAACTATAAAAGAAGGAATATGAGACATCAATACAGAGAACAAAAAGAAAATAACTATCAAACTCCAAGACAGAGAAATACAAATCAATAAGCAGAAGGTACCACTGACAGTGAAATCCATCGGAGAGATATAGCACAAGGAGGCTATGGAAAAATAAATTTTGAAGTAGATGAGAATAGAGAACTGAAGACGCTCGACAGAACTTCAAGGATTAAAGAACAACCTAATAGAGAGAAAAATGGAAGCTCAAAGAGAGCTAGACACATCTCTCAATCAAATTGCCTCATCATCAGATTTTTTAAAGGTAAATCAACCGATAGTGAAGGACAAAGTAAAACAGTAACTGAAGGACAAAGTCAGACATTAAAGAAAAAAACTAGAGGCAAACATGGTGGCATCAGGATAAACAAAAATAAAAACAAAAATGAGGATCAAATTGCTAATGAGTATCCCAACTCTATACTTAAATCATCCAACTTTGGAAGCAAGATTAATAGAGATGGGATCTTTAATCTTAGCTCATATGAATTGAAAGATGAAGAGAGAGAAGTATGAAAATATGGTCTCTCTTTCGCTCCGGCGAGAAGTTTGGATAAATTTCAATCTTTCATCAACACCAAAGACTTTATAAGGAAATTAACCTTAAAAAGGCATTTCCTAAAATCTGCATTAGAGCCAATGATACCCAAAAGTTATACCACAGAAGATGATCAAAATACCTATATTCATACTAATCTCAAACCAAAGTCTACATTTTATCCGTTTTTTTCAAAAGGAAATGCAATTGAAGCATTTGAGACAATGGTGACCAAGGAGATTAGAAATATCAATCAGAAAGGATTGAAAAAGGTAAAACAAAATTTATCCAAGAAACACATGGATACTATAAAAAACTTGAAGCAAACAACCATCTCACTATAAGACCAGCTGACAAAGGAGAAGGAATTGTTATTCTCAATAGAGAGAATTATAATATGGAGAATGATCGTCTATTAAGTGATCAAACAACATATAAAAAACTTCGGAATAATCCTGTAGACCACTTCCAAAAAGAATTAAGAGAGCTGTTGGAAGGAGCCAAAACATTAGGCATTCTAAACGAGGAGTTTAGATATTTGGATATACAACATCCTATAACACCAATACTGTATCATTTACCAAAGATACATAAATCTATTCAGAAGCCTCCCGAATGACCAATAATCTCTGGGATAGGATCGCTCACGAGCAACCTTTTAGAATACGTTGACCAACATCTACAAAAATAGGTGAGGGTCCTCCCATCTTTTCTAAAAGACTCGACACAGGTCTTGAATATTCTAGAGACCATCCCATGGGAGAAAGGCTACATTATGGCGACATGCGATGTAACGGCTTTATACACCAGTATACCACATAAAGAGGGTCGCAAAGCCATAAAATCTTTTTTAGATAATGATCCATTGATGCCAATAGAGCAAGCTGAATTTATATTGGATAGTATCCAATACATTCTAACCCACAATTATTTTTGCAATGAGGGGACATATTACCAACAGATCTGCGGTACAGCTATGGGGACCAGGTTCACTCCTAGTTATGCAAATCTGTTCATCGGCAGATGGGAGAAGATCTTCTGGGATTCTTGCCCAGCTAGTGCGGACCTGGTCCTCTACTGCAGATTCATAGATTAAATATTAATTATATGGAAGGGCACAGCCCAAGAGATCATGAACCAGAACATCTTGAATCTAAAGTTCACCCATTTATGGAGTCCAGAAGAAATTATCTTTTTGGACCTGAAAATAGAAGTCATGAATGGCAAATGGGAAACATCAACACATTTCAAACATGTAAATTGGAAGAATAATATTCCAAAATAACAGCTTCTATGGGTTCGAAAAAATTGTTCAAACATAAACAAATGTGAAGAACAAGCCACTCGACTAAAAGAAAAAATTGTGGAAAGAGGCTATAATGCTATAAGGCTATAATGAAGAATATCTGAATTTAAAAATGGAAGAAGTAAGACAGGTGGATAGACGAGAGCTAATTAAATACAATGATCGGAAAAAAACAGTGATCGAAGAAGTATTGAACATTCCCATGATTACTGAGTACAGCAGCAATCGACACATCATTGAAGGAATTTTCAAAAAGCATTGGTCCCTGTTGAAAGATGATGATATCATAGGATATAAACTCCCCAATAAACCTAGATTCGTTTACAGAAAAACAGAAAATCTAAAGAACAGACTAGCACCAAGCTTACAAAGAAAGAAACAACCAGAAACACATGATGTATATGGGAAACAAATCAAAGGTTTTTTTCCATGCCCAACTTGTAAAGCCTGTAAAAGAGGAACTAAAACAAAGGAATTCCAATCACATCAGACCAAGGAACAATACGCCATTAAAGATCTAATAAGATGCCAAAATAGAGGGATTATCTAGCTTATAGAGTGTTCATGTGGTCTTCAATTTGTCGGCCAGACATCAAGAATCCTAAAAGACAGACTAAGAGAACACATATTGTTGATTGAAAAACTTAACATGGACACAATTCTATACAAACATTTTTCAACCAAACATAATCTCAACATAAAAGATCTGAAATTTATAGGCATACAAAAAGTTAAAAAACATTGGAGAGGTGGTGATTATGAAAAAAGACTCATCAAAGCAGAATCCAAATGGATATTTTTACTAGACTGCTTACATCCGAAAGGTCTAAACAATAAAGAAGATCTATCCCACCTCCTAAATCTACAAACGTAATTCCTTAGTCTCTGTTGATATATTTAGAACACCTCTTTTTCCATTTACCCAAGGATCATTGCCATACATTCTAGTCCTATTAAATCAAGCAAATCAACATTTTAGTTGTATACAACTTAAAGCCAGTGCCTCTATCTTCTTCCCATATAAAAAGGGTTTAGACAGCCATTGGATAAATCGCCGTTCGATATGTTTAATCTTATTATTATTATTATTATTATTATTATCAGGTATTTGTAGAGCGCCAACAGATTCCGCAGCGCTGTAAACATAGTCGGTGTACAGGATAGCTTTTGTAGGGGTCAAGTGGTTAGAGGTCCCTGCCGAGAGTTTCACTGTTGTAGTCGGCTCTTATAAAGCGTTCTGTAAACAGCTGGGCCCATAGGCTTACATTCTAAGGGGTTCAAGGGGAAAGCAATGGCGTTAGGGAAGGTTAGTGTTGGTTGTATGCATCCCTGAATAGTAGAGTTTTTAGGGAGTGCTTGAAGCTGTAAAAACTAGGGGAGAGTCTTATGGAGCAAGGCAGGGAATTCCACAAGATGGGGGCCAGTCTGGAGAAGTCCTGTAAACGTGAATGTGAGGAAGTAACAAGAGAGGAGGAGAGGAGGATATCCTGAGCTGATCGAAGGGGACAGGAGGGAGAGTATCTAGAGACAAGTTCTGAGATGTAGGAGGAGCAGTGCAGTTGAGAGCTTTATATGTCAGGGTGAGGATTTTATGTTTAATCCTAGAGGCAAGAGGAAGCCAGTGAAGGGATTGGCAGAGAGGTGCAGCAGATGAAGAGCGACGAGTAAGGAAGATGAGCCTGGCAGAAGCATTCATAATGGATTGTAAAGGAGCTATGTGGAATCTAGGTAGACCAGAGAGGACGGAATTGCAGTAGTCGAGGTGGGAAAGGATGAGATAGTGGATTAAAATCTTGGTTGTATCTTGTGTAAGGAAATGTCTAATTTTAGCAATGTTTTTAAGGTGGAAGTGGCAGGCTTTAGCCAAGGAATGAATGTGAGGAGTGAAGGAAAGATCTGAGTCAAGTGTGACACCAAGACATCGGGCATGCGGGGTAGGGGTAATGATGGAATTATCAACAGTTATAGAAATTTTGTGGGTGGAGACATTTGTAAGAAGGGGGAAAAATAAGGAGTTCAGTTTTGGAGAGATTTAGCTTAAGGTAGTGAAAGGACATCCAAAATGAGATGTGAGAAAGACAGTTAGTGACACGGGTTAGTAAGGAAGGAGGTAGGTCTGGTGCAGAGAGGTAGATTTGGGTGTCATCGGCATACAAATGGTACAAATTGAAACCCATGGGACGTTATTAAGGAACCTAGTGACGACGTGTAGATTGAAAAGAGAAGGGGACCAAGTACAGAGCCTTGAGGTACCCCAACAGAAAGTGGTAACGGGGCAGAGGATGCTCCGGAGAAGGCTACACTAAATGTACGGTTAGTCAGATAGGAAGAGAACCACGAGAGAGCTGTGTCACAGATACCGAAGGATTGGAGGGTTTGGAGCAGAAGAGGGTGGTCAACAGTGTCAAAGGCTGCAGACAGGTCAAGGAGGATAAGCAGAGAGAAGTGGCCTTTGGGTTTTGCTGTAAGTAGGTCATTGGTAACCTTGACAATTGCTGTCTCTGTAGAGTGATGGGAACGAAATCTAGATTGCAGTGGGTCAAGAAGAGAGTTTAGTGTAAGGAAATGGGATAGACGTGCGTAAACTAGCTTTTCGAAGAGCTTTGAGGCAAGAGGGAGTAGGGAAATAGGGCGGTAATTGGAAGGGGAGGTTGGATCAAGGAAAGGTTTTTTGAGGATAGGTGTGACCAGTGCATGTTTTAGAGATGAGGGAAATATACCAGTGCTGAGGGAGAGGTTGAAAATGTGTGTGAGTATGGGGGTGAGGGTAGAAGAGAGTAGCTGTGAGGGGATGGGGTCGAAGGGACAGGTAGTGAGGTGGGAGGACAGTATAAGGGCAGATACTTCATCCTCATTAAGAGGGGCAAAAGAGCTGCATTTTTGGATATTTGGGTTTTGGGTGATCGTGAGCTTTTGAGGGGGTGGGAGATTGGAAGTATGTTGAGAGCTGATTTCACTTCTGATGGAGTCAATTTTGTTGTTGAAGTGGCTTGCAAAATCTTGAGCTGAGAGAGAGGTTGTGTTAGGAGGTGGGGGTGGGCGGAGAAGAGTGTTGAACGTGGAGAACAGACGTTTAGGGTTAGAGGAAAGAGTAGAGATGAGATTAGAAAAATATTGTTGCTTATAAAGATTAAGGGCATAATAGTAGGAGTTCAGGAGTTCAGTTAACTTACTAGTTAACTGGTGGCCATTCCAATTCTCCACCTCCTTATTTCACACATGTCATCTGAATAGAAGGTCAGATCCATGTCCCCCTCGTAGCCAATGAGCCACTATCATCCATCATATAGATATCTTTTAACCCCAGTGGATCTAGGCATTAGCACTAGTTCTCCTTTTATCCAATTCTTCAAGGTCTCTAACTATCCTATTCAACAAATAATCTCAACATAAAGTTAGTCGATATAATAATGGTCCGCTTTTTATGACCCACAACACCATCAAACAACTGACCTCAATTTGTTTAGTCAAAATACAGTCTTCTTCCTATGCTAAGGTAATAAAATCTAATGGCCAATATATTCTCAGAAATTCCACATTTTCAAAACAACCTTTGAGATATGATCCCAAATTCTAAGGACAATCCTGTCCCATCTTTTGTGGACATAGTTATTTCCTAACCACATTTTTTTTCGCTCATATTTCTAGCTATCAATACCCCAACAGCAAGTTATATGCACCTTTAATTTAAAGGGGTTGCCAATATATATATATATATATATATATATATATATATATATATATATATATATATATATATATATATATATATATATATATATTTAGTCACAGACACCCCAACAGCAAGTTATACTATTCAAACTTCTTAGCGGCTGCTCAACACGACAGCCAATTTCAATAATCTGTCCTTTGTAGTCCAAAGACCTTAACAACCTATATTCTTATAGTATCAAGGGGGCTCACATTTTCATAATTGCTCTTTTTATTAGGATTTATAGGTATCCCAATTTAACAAATTGAGTCCATTCAATAGGAGTCATTGGCGTCAATTATTAGAGCCATACTCACTCATTATAATGTCATGTTTCCCTCAGTCGCATCAGCAACACTCATTACAAATTGTTGTCAGGAGCTGTTATGTTTAGTGATTGTTCACCTCTTTGACCCTTGTTTTATTCATGAGTATTTCAAATTTGCCCAACACAAACAACGCCACTGCCAGATCGTCAGTCACACAACTAGCTACAAATTCATATTGATGTTCAAAAGAATGTCTACAAGTATCGCCAGATCGTTAATAATTATTTATAAAACTATAAGACGTTTTATTAGAATGTTCAAAAGTGTTCTCCTTAGGCTCTCTATACCAAGAATTCACGTCAAGCTGTTACCTTTATGTTCAAAACCAAGTCAGTTCTGACAATCACAATGTATATAATTTTTGTTCTTAAATCGGCTGTTAAAAGCCAATAAGTATGATTCACAGCAGATTTTCAGCAGCTCTCCAAAACTGTAGAGTATACTCAAGCGATTCACATTGAACAACATCACTTTGATCTAAATTTGACAGATTCGTGTTTACATTATATCAGCTGTTTGAAAGAAGCCGATATGATAATTTCCTATTGCCATCTGTAACTTACATGGTTTAAGTGATTCACATTGCACAACATCACTTTGATCGTAATTTTTACAACGTTATTAGATTTGACAAATTCATGTTTACATTATATCAGCTGTTTGAAAGAAGCCGATATGATAAATCCCTATTGGCCGCCTGCAACTCACATGATGTAAACAAACCATGACAGGCTAAGCATCAAAACAATGAGACCCTTCCACGATTGGCCGGTTCACGAGTCACATGATAAAAGTGACGTGAACATTGACGGTGAATATAAATAATTACTATGAAACAGCACAACACTTGCCACTCTGTTAATCAATTGAGAAAGACCATAAATAGTATGTGGTCATTATATCAAAGGGAAACATATAAAATACGAATTAGAATAGGTTTTATACATTTAAACTTCCGGTTTTTCACATCTGGTTTGGATTAAGACTAGATACACGCCCATTACATAAAGGGTATAAAAAGTGACCACAAGCATTACAATACCAGTTTTGATAAAGACCTGTGTCAAAGGGCCGAAACGCGTCGACCACTGGTAAGATCCACTCCTAAATAATTTTTGTATTTGAACCTATTACGCTATGGTATTTATTTTTCACAGGGACATTCCAGGACAGTAAAAGTAGCCAACTGGAGCTCAGGGACTCTCCTAGGATCTCCTGAAGGATCATTTTCACCGTCATATAAGGGTCATTCTAGGACAGGAGAAGTAGCCAATTGGGGCTCAGGGATTCTTCCAGGATCTCCTGAAGGATCATCTTCACCATCATATAAGGTTTCCATTTTTGATTTTTCATTGACTTCTTCACAAAATTGGATTGCAATATTGGATTTCCACACTCATATATATATATATATATATATATATATATATATATATATATATATATACATTTTTATATTTTTTTCTCTTTGTGTCACATTTTTTCACTTTGTGTCACATTTTCATTTTATGTCATTTTTCATCATTTTTTCATTTTTTCATTCTATATTTTACCATCATTTTTTTTTTCACCATCTATTTTTTGTGAATTTTTTGTGCTTTTCCATTGTTGTGTGTCATCAATTGCACTAAGTGTGCCACATTATCCACATTATATATTTTTGAGTTTCACATTTTTCACTTATTGTCCATCCATCTATCATTGCGTGCACACCTTATTGCTCAGTCGCACCATATTGGTCCCTAGTCGACCAAGATTGCAAGAGATTGCACTTCATTTATTTATGTCAATATTTGATTTATATATTTTATAGCACATCAGCATTACAACATAACCCAACTGTATCTGCCATAGGATTTCTTACCGTTATAATAGGTCCACACATATTGTATTAGAATCATCTGTAATATGAATTCTTATTGTTTTTATATCATGGATCCATGAAGGAATAATTTATTGCCAATTTTATTGAAAATGTTATTGTCTATTTTATGTCAATTTTATCCAATTGTTATTGCCACACACCTTAGAGTGTAAATAAATATCGCTTTTATAGTTCAGCCAATCGCCTCACATTGCTCAGCTATAGGCGCTGTACACATCACCCTTACTATTTTGTATTTCTCCGGGGCTAGTTAGTAGCCTTTTGTGCACAGCTTGAGGATCCACCTCAGCGCTTGGTCACTATTTATATTTTACCTATGTTATAGTATACGTTTGACATTTTTACTTGTTTTTTTGGGAAAAAAAGGAATTCTAGTTCTCTATAATAGAATAAGATTATCAAGAAATAACTTTTTTTATGTAGGTGTTTGAGCTTGTCCTATACAGGGCTGGAATCCTTGACTTTGATTAATGGATCACGCTGCCGGGACTGGTGGTAGAAGATATGGAAGCAATGTGCGCCCCCCCCCCTCTGGCTTTCTAGATTTTGCTAGGCCTTTTTTTTCTTTGAGGGATACAAAGCAGGTATAAAACAAATAAGCAGGATTTGACCTGGCCGGTTAGTTTTGCAAGAGATGATTGTAGGGGCAAAATATAATTTACTGTAAGGGGTTAAAAAACAATGTCCCTGAATTTCAATTTAAATATCTGGTCACCTTAAAAGTTGCTTTGCCTGTCTGTGAGCTGATCTGTGGTGATTATTGCTTTAAGTTTGTGCTGAAAATGATCACACTGGTCTGCAGGGACCAAGGAGGAGGCAGTAAAAACTAGAGGGGGCAGTTGCCCCCTCTTGCCCCATGCTGTTGGACGCTCACACTTAGTTTCTAGATTTTGCAATTGTGATTTCTGTTTTCTCGATTTTCCTGCTGTGCTTGTTAGCTGCACGGGCTATCACATATTAAATACAGATACTTGTGTATATTTGTGACCTGCCCACTGAAGATGTATTATACAATAGCAATGAATAGAACTTTAATTAATTTAAAACATATATACAAATAGACCTCTAAAATGTCATCTGTGGCTATATCAGTGTCTTGCACATATGCAGCATAAAAGGAGAGGCCGTATCAGGTGCTTTTAGTTGCCAAATTTCAATAAGTGAGAAAATGGATTGTAATAGCAATGTACATTTCACCTTCCTGTAAAAAATAAGGCCTTTTTTCTCAAGTCAAAAATATGAGATAGACAAAGGTTGAAAAGTTGCCCACTTTCCAATAGCGGACCTACTCAACAGAGGACCCTGGTGCAAAAACATTTTTTTTTAGGGGGAGGGGGGGTAATATAGTGAATTGGCATAAGGGCTAAACCCCCCATTGGACATTCCTATCTACAAAACACCCCCTTCTTAACTAATTAACCTGAACAAAAGACTCAGACACCAAAGTTGGGTTAAGACTGGTCATGGTCACTTTTATTTAATACATTATCTTTATTAACCATAGACTTCCAGGAAGTCCATTATCGCAAGTGGCGGCATAACGAGCAATCTAGCTAAAACCCCAAACACCAAGAGGACAAGGCTGAAAGGAATCTTGGTTATGCGTGCTTCTGCTAGGCCATGCCCATGCGGAGCAGTGAAATGCCCTAGAGGAGTACGGTCAGCAGGCCCCCGGGGTGGAGCACCCCATGGTCGGCACCTAGGGTCATACACTCCACCCATTAGCTCGACCGCCCCCCCCCCCCTTTTGGGCTTACACCCTTAGATGGAGCCTTGACCTCCCGCTGTTAGGAGATAACTAACCTAGACTAATCTAAGGGATAAATCGACCTAGAAAGCCTTCCAGCAAACTAGTGATGACTCAGGGACAGGAAATTAGAGCTGAGGTCTTAACAGAGAAAGTTCAACTAATCAAACTCCCGCCTCAGAGACTAAATCTAACAAAACTTTAACATTGCCGCCACTTCTCTGTACCTGCAACACAATCACAACAAAATAGGAGGGAGGGATAGGGAAAAACAAAGAAGATGTCATCTTGAGAGCGGAGTCTAACCATCCTAAACACTTAAAAATGGCCATTCCCAAAGGTCAATTTATGAGGCTACGTAGGAACTGTAGTGATATTAAGGATTATGATAAGCATGCAGATCTCCTTAAAACACGTCTTGTAAAGAGAGGTTACAACAAAAATCTCTTATTAACTACACAAGAGAATGTTAGATCAATGGATAGGAATGACTTACTTCAGGATAAATATAAGCACATGTCTAGAACTAAGGACTCTGAAGAGGCTATTGTGTTCTCTACACAGTACAGTCAACAATATAATAAAATATGCAAAATAGTCAAAAGATACCTACCGATTTTGGAGAAAGAACCCACATTAACTAATATTTCGACCAATGGTGTTAAATTTGTTTCAAGAAGGGCCAAGACGCTAGGCCAATATGTCAATAGGAATTTTTCAGAATTGGATACACAATCTACAACTAGGACAGAAAGCTGGCTTAGATCTAGGACTGGGACTTTTAAATGTGGAGTTAGACCTTGTAAGTCTTGCCAATATGTAAAACCAGGGGAATTTTTTGTGTCTCATATTACCAAATGTGAATTCCAAATTTATAGACATTTTACTTGTCAGTCTGATTATGTGGTCTACTTGATTTCTTGCAAAATGTGTGGCTGCCAATATACAGGAAGAACTATAAGACCCATAAAGGATCGTATACGTGAACATCTTTTGTCATTGGAAGCTTTGGAGCCAAAAACTCCTGTGGCCAAGCACTTTGCGAGACATCGAGTAGGCCAATCATATACTAAAACTATGGTAGAACAGATTTTATCGCTCTTTCAATTTCAAGTAATTGATAGAATTCCAAAACGTAATACAGGGGGTGACAGATTAGCCAAACTAAATAAAAAAGAAGCCTTTTGGATCTTTAAACTAGAAACAGGTTGTCCAAAGGGAATGAATAAAATTTGGGATCTTAAACTGTATACTGGCATGTAGACTTAATCCTATTAATGAAGAATCACCAATTTTTGAGAGCCTTTATTACTTACTCTTTTCTTTAAACCTAAGTTGTATCAGTATTGGAATAGGTATTAAAGTTTTTTTTGTTTTTTTTTTCTTTCTTTTTATTTTCATATATTGATTATTCTTAAGTCGATACTCCTACTGAAATAGTCTCCATTGTATATTAATGAGAGATACACATAGGCCTTCTTTTCTTATAACAACATATTGAGGGATAATATAATTTAAGGAATTCATATTAAGATACCATAAAAACAATAACAAGGACTGTCTTGGTTACAACTGCATTGATGCCTGTCCCGCGTAAAAAATAGTGTAAATAATATTGTATAAAAATCTCTGTCACTCTGTTCCAAATGTGCTAAAAAACAGTGTAAAATAGAGTGTACTAAGATATTGCTATACATATATTCTCTCGAGTAAATACATGCATATATAACTAGAATAGCTTACCCTAGCAATTGAATTGTGTAAACATTTCTCCTTATTAGGAATTTAGAATTGTATATAAATGTTTTTATTTTTCATTTCTAATTACCTATGTTCTTATTTGAGTATGTAAATATGTCTCTTTGTACGGTAATAATGTAGCCCCTTTGACCCTTAAGTTAAGTGGTGTATTTTCCAACTGACGGCTATCACATATTGCTGTGAAAATTAAAATGTGACTAGGCAT
The DNA here is from genome assembly GCF_027579735.1 of Bombina bombina. Lineage (NCBI taxonomy): Eukaryota > Metazoa > Chordata > Amphibia > Anura > Bombinatoridae > Bombina > Bombina bombina. Next base: position 992,249,969 of record NC_069503.1, read on the forward strand.
CTAAGGGGTTAAATTAACTTTACCGGTATAAAGGGCAGTACAGGGTATCAGCTGCTATCCCTGATGAAGTGCTTTTTGTAGCAGGAAACGCGTCGGAGAGCAGCCTCTCCTGTGTGCTTGGGTGTTTATACTACAATGTGTGCTTTATATTTTTAAACTGTATCCAATAAATTTGTTGTTTTAACTTTATATCTATAGTGCAGCCTGCAATCCTTTCCATCAAATTGGTTCTTTTGTTCGTTTTCACACCGTTGGGAAATCGCTGCTTTGAAAGGATTGTGAATTCAGTCTAGACACTGAGGTGATAGTGCATGTGTAAGTGTTGCTGGAAACGTGCAATCAATTGAGCTGAACTGCAGGTGTGTACAGCGTTCCGGATCACAAGGAGAGTAACAGAGTTTGCTAGCATCGTGCTTCCCCTCCCTGCAGTGAGTAGGAACAGTTGGACGCTTTGTCTGAAGCTATAAGGTATAGTCTGGTGTGGGGGTTAATTGCTTTAACTTTGTGAAGAAATTGTTTAAACCTTGTGAAGAAAAGAAAATACATTTTGCAACAAACTGTACCTGTGAATTGGTGTAACATTTAATTAGTATCTGCTGTTTCACATGCTCTATATGTTCACACATACCTTGAGGTTCTATCACTAAGACATCACTTATATTGAATATACCAGGATTTGATACGTGCCAAGTGTTGGTAGTGAACACATAAGGATTTACATCTGTCATGCACCCAGCGTATACATAGCTATAGAATCACTACACGCCTGCACACAAATATCACTCAGAGAGAATCTAGCGATACAGACCGTTTTGCCGATTATGGTGCTCTTTGGAATTTTTGTATGAATGTTGATGCTGATCTTAAAGGAATCTTGGTTATGCGTGCCTCTGCTAGGCCATGCCCATGCAGAGCAGCAAAATGCCTTAGAGGAGCACGGTCAGCAGGCTCGTGGGGTGGAGCACCCCATGGTCGGCACCTAGGGACATACGCTCCACCCATTAGCTTGACCGTCCCCCCTTTTGGGCTTACGCCCTTAGATGGAGCCTTGACCTCCTTCCACAAGAGACTACCTTATTAAATTAAGGACAGCTCTTGCCACCACAACCCCTAAAGTTGAGTAAGCAAGGACCTCCTTAGGTTAGCCAGGAAAATCACCAAGCCCTCATTAGACAAGTAAACACCGTCCGGCCTGTACAAATGCCTTTTGTCTGCTGACAAGGCCTTGTGTCTGACTACAAACCCCCCAGGGGCCATGACCACTTTACCCAACTCCCTATTGACCTTCTTACAAACCCTATATGCCACCCTGGGGGAAAAATTGCGCCACTGCAGCCTAGCTACAATGTTCGACCATCCTATTTTAACTCCCTGGAAAGTCATTGCTAGCCAACGAATATCGGACTTCATGGCTCAGATAAGGTCCGATGCTGGGACACACCCTAAATCATTACCCCCTAAATGCAGTATAATTATATAGGACTTTCCCATCTATGTAGGGCTTCTTGAAGTAACTGGGCAATTCGGGCCAGCCTAGGAATGCGTTGTATCAAGACCCGCCATAGCTGCTGCTTTGGACTATACCCGCTGGAATTGGTATTTTGACAGGTTGGACCCTTCCTCATGAACCAGAAGTTTGCGACCTACTGGTCTGACTTCCATGTAGGACTTAGACAATGCCACTGGGCAAACACCACTCACAGCTTGTGCAGGGAGGGTTAGCCACGTCCCACGAGCCTCCTGATCTGTCTTTGATCGAGGCACAAAAATCAGCAGAGACTCTTCCGAGACTCTGATATGCGTCACTTGAATCCCTTTCCCGCATGCCTGCTTGGATGGGGATACAAGCTCACTGACCCGCAACGCGCCAAAAAGGCTAATGCAAATGTTAGCCCGAAAATGCGAATCTTAAAATCCCCCGAACATACCTGAGTTAGGCACCCAATGAGGTCCTGCAGGCGCTGGGCCGTAATAGGTTCCCTTACATCCTGCTGACATGGTTCTAGCCTACCCCAACCTTACACCACCAGGTGCACTAAAAACGTCCCAGAGAAATCAGGCAGGCCATGCATCTTGTTAATTAATGCTAACGCTGACAACCTACCATGCACGCCACCTTTTAACTCCCTAATTCCGCAACTGCAGCAACCAGTGTAACAACAGTCCTTGTGAACTATCAATTAGAGAAACTGACCTTTTGCGGCAGAAAACTAACCACTCTTCCCAATGATGCATGTAAGTCTTCCATGTTGCCGGGGCCAAAGATGCCCGTACTAGAGGCAAGACATCGTCCCATCTTCCGCGATCTGCCAGATAAGAGGAGGACATGGGAGACCATTAGCAGAAGCCAATCTCCTAAACAGAGCCAACTGAAACCTAGATAACGCATCTGTTACCACATTCTCAACTCCAGACACATGACGTGCCTCAAAGTTAATATTTAGCAGCAAACATTTAAGTACTAAGTAGCACAGGTACTTCACTACCATTCGAGATGAAGCAGATAATTTATTAATAGCAAAGACAACGCTCATATTGTCAGACCAGAAAATTATGGAGCGGTCCTTCAATCTCCCGCCCCATAATTCCACTGCCAGCCCTGTACCCAAAAGCACCTGCGGCATCTGTGTATAGGTGAAGTGCCCGACTGGAAACCGGGCCTGCCCTCCACAACAAAACCCTGTTAAATTCCCTCAAGAAGCGTTGCCAGATACCTATATCCTCCCTCATGTCAAGGGTAATCCTTATCTGTCTACCTTTCCTACTTCCACCTTTCAGCGGCTCCTCCAGGCGCCAATTAAAAACCCGAGCCATGGGGATTACTCTGCCCGCAAAGTTCAGAAGCCTCAACAGCGATTGCAAATCCCGCAAAGGTATTGAGCCAGCTGCAGCAGCCATAGAAACTGCTTCCAGCATGCGCTGCAATTTCTCCTCTAGCAGGCAACACAGCATGGCTCTGGAGTCTATCTCGATGCCCAAAAAGGTGAGTTTTGTACACGGGCCCTGGGTTTTGTCCTCAGAAGGGGGACCCCAAATTTTCACCTCAGTTCCCTCATTATTCCCATCAACCGGTTGCACGTACCTGACCTAGGAGCCCCTACTAGCAGAAAGTCATTGGGTAGTGTGCTATAGCACCACCACCCGCTGCTGCCTTCACCACCCAATGCAAGAATGTACTAAACGTCTTGAAGTAGACACAAGAGACTGAGCAGCCCATCGGCAAACACTTGTCCACGTAGTAAGAACCCTCAATTTTGATGCCCATCAGCCTAAAGGAAAATGGATGAATGGGAAGTAAGTGAAAGCGGATTCAATATCCAGCTTCGCCATCAAACACCCATACCCCTCCTGCCTCACCAAGCTAAGCGCCTGATCGAACGACTGGTAAACTGAACTAATCGCCGGATCAATGGCGTCATTTACTGACTGACCTTTAGAATATGAAAGGTGTTGGATGAGCCGAAATTTACCTGGTTCCTTCTTTGGTACCACCCCCAAAGGGGAGACAACCGAGTCGGGAAAGAGACAACCTGGAATATGGACCACTATGCGCTGCAATGTAACCTCTTTTCCCAATTTGTCCCTGACTAGAACTGGATGTTCGCTAGCAGACCGTAGATTCCGGTGCTTAACTGCTCCCCGAACCAGAGACGACACTGGTATAATAAATCCATCCCTGATCCCCAAATATAGCATTTAGGCTGCCACCCTGTCCAGGTAGGCATCTAGCCATGGTTTAATTGCGGCCAGGTTCAAGGGTGTTGGGCCCCTTGTTTGCCACAAAACTTCTGCCGGATCCTCTTTGTCCTGCACTGTCCTTTTTCAGTTACAATCCACCCCTGGGTGGGGGCCGCTGCAATACACACAGACATGGTGAAAGTAACAGCTGCTCCCTCTATCGTTGAATTTCCAGCATTCCTTCCCTTTACGCCGAACACCCTGTGGATTTGGAAATGCTGCAAGGTGTCGGGCTGACTCATTGGTTACTCTGGTCCCAACCTTCCCCAGAGATGCATGACCATAGCCCCGTACATCAGCATGGGGTTACCAGACAGCTTGCGGCGGAACTCCTTGTCATAGCTATGCCACAACCCCTCCCTGTTTCTAGTATAGACATAATCTATCATATCCATGTACTTGATGATATCTATGGCTCTATCTGGGTGATGTTCTATGTAGCAAGATGCCAGGACCTGAAAGCAGCACAGCCATTCAAGGTAGTTGTCTGGGCACTTGGACTCCGTACCGTACTCGCTGCTCTCCTTATCTCTGTGAGCCTTGATTGAGAGTTCAAATATATTAACCTATTTGGTGTCCCTTATCTTGCCTACCACTTTGGGTTTTAAATGGGCATGGAGTGAGGGAACAAAACAAGGGTAGGAATCCCCTCCCATGGCAACCCTCCTGGGGGAACAACAGTACCCCCTCACTGGACTGCCCCATAAGGAACTATCCCTACCATGCTACCTCCGCTAGTGTACCCAATCGCAGACTGCCCGATCTCTTGAGGGATGGGAGACACTGCACTCTGGGTTGATACCCTTGGAGGGGTGGCCACTAGTGCCGCCACCCCTGCTGGGGTTCCCTGTTTTGACGATAATGCCCTGAGCATATGGTACATCCTCCACCATCCTCTGGAATTTAACCCCAGTGAACGCCCACCATCAGAATCAGAGTCGCTGCTGAAAGCTGTCTCTCCCCACTGCCCAAGAGGTACAATTTCACCTTGCATCACAGTGCTAGGCCCGCTGGCCGATGACATGGGATCCAGTAATCTGCTACCCTGAAAAGAAACTGCCACGGAGGTGTCTCCAGAAGTAGAGGGCACCGCAGAAGCCGCCATAAATCCGGAACCAGCTGACTGCACCTGACTGCACCGGAGGAGAGAAAAGGGAGATGGGAGTACCCAGGCTTGCAGTGTATGGGCCTACACTACCTGTGCTTCTCCCAACTGCCATAGCATTCGCACCCTGCATGCTCTCACTCACGCTCATAGGCCATTCATGGTGCACCGTGGTGGATGTACCTACCAACCTAGTCGCCAGCTGCACCACCTGATTCGCACTGAGTTGCACACCCAGACTCCCATCTGCCAAACCTAACTGATGTGGTCTGCGCCTGTTCCTTGCTCTGCCCCTCAAGATTACTGTTGCCCCTTAAACTGCCTGCACTGACTGCTGAACAAGACCCCCAGGCCCCCCCTGCCCCCACTGGCAGCTCTGGGTACTGCCATCTTACTGGTGGGCATAGGAGAGGCCTTTCTCTTTGTGCTGCCTGTCTGCACTCCTAGTGATGACACTGGAAGTGACATCATTGCCATGCGCCTGGAGGACCGCCAAACCGGAAGTGCTTCTGAGGCCCGCACTTCAGGTTGGGCCCAATAATGCCATGGGGGCCTGGAATGAAGGGATGGGTGCAGAGGAGGGGGACATTGCCTCCCCCGAGTACCACCACAGCCGTGAAAATCCACACCAGGGAAATGACTGCTGTCAAGGCCCCAGCAGACAGGCCTCCGCCGCCGGGCACCCCAAGCTCTGACTGGGTAATGGTAAGGTGGGGGACAGGGGCTGAGATAACTGCAGAGGGCGGCTTAGAAAATAAGGAGGGGGTACTGAATAGAGGGGGAGTGGGCTCCGGGCCTAGCCCATAGGAGGCAGAGACCGGATCAGAGTCCCCATAGGGGGTGGAGGTGGATGCAGGAGAAGAAGAGACTACCACCAAGGGAGAGAGGGGTGGAGTAGGGGGAGGAGGGTTAGAAACGGGTTCAGACCCATCCTGGATACTCATCTGTTTTTATGCAGATGACACTCGACGTGCAGGAGACCCTGAAGACTCCCTGAAAAGACTGGGCACTGTTGTGGATCTCTTGGAATGCTCCATTCTGGACATAGCTGCAGAAAAACCAATTGAACAAACTGGAACAAAGAGGGGGAATGCAGGCCTGCATTTGACTTAAATAGTGAGTATCAAGATCCACCCCTTCCCTTGCAACAATGTTGCAAGGTAACACTCACACTGCTAGATCCCATGTCAGGCAGGGGGTAAGGCCCTTACCCTTAATACATTCCCTGCTGACAAGAAGCCCTACACTATCATTATGATGAATATGCTTCTTCTGAAAAAAATCTAGAAAGTGGCTTGATAGACCAAAGGAATCACATTTCCATGGTACAGGAGTATTGCAACTCCTTTCAATGCTTTACAGTTATTTCAGTCTGATAATGTGAGACAGCATTTTTTACAACAAGCATAGGTTAAGTTGAAAGTCCAAATAGCACCTTGACTAGGGTTGTCACTAGGGATGGGCGAATGTTTCTAAAAATTCAAATTTAAAATGAATTTTGATACCTTCGTTCAAATCAAATTTTCGAATGTTTATATAACATTCTAACATTCTATTTTTGAATTTTCGTTTTCGAATTTTTCAATAAAATTCGAAAATATTCATTCGAATAATAGAATGTTTAGCTATGTATTTATTCAATTTCGAAATGTAACATTCGAATTTAAATTTGACATTCGAATTCGAAATAGTATTTTTAGTTTACAACTGTGTTTAATAAATGTAATATTCTAATTTGAATGCTACATTCAAATTCAAATGTATCATTCGAATTCGAAATAGTATTTTTACTCTAATACTGTGTTATATAAATGTAATATTCAAATTTGAATGTGACATTCGAATGTGACAATAAAATTTGAAGTAGCATTTCTAGTCTACAACTGTGATGTATAAATGTAATATTTAAATTCAATCTAGCATTTGAATTCGAAATAGTATTTCTAGTCTACAACTGTGTTTAATAAATGTAATATTCAAATTTGAATGTGACATTTTAATTCAAATGTCACATTCGAATTTGAAAGTGACATTCGAATTCGAAAGTGACATTCGAAAACTGTAAATAATATTCGATAATATCATTTTTAAGAATATTCGGTCTTATCAACATTCTATTATGCAAATCGAATTTCTATAATAACATTCATTCTAGCATTCAAATTCTAATATAAACGCATTCGCCCATCCCTAGTTGTTACTCAACCATTATTTAACTAGCATTCCCTGATTTTTTTAAGGTTCAGGTCTATGTAGGTAATTAAGAATAAAGGTTGAAGTAAATATCATGATGACACTTCTTCTAAATGTAAACTAACTAGGTTTGAGGGGAGAAATCACTCACCTCAACAAGAATACACATATAGCACTCCTGAGTGCTCTCACATGGATATTTTTGTGCAATATATTCATTCACAATAGACATCTGTCCATGGTATGGCTCAATATTAGCAAATGAGTCCAGATAGATAGAAATTAAAGAATGTAAATTAAAATTTAACTTTTATTCTTGTTATGTTAAAAATGTATACACACATACACATGACACACAATTTTATTAAAACTACGGATAGGGGAAACAAGGCTCAGCGTGATAGCCAGATAAAGAATATGGAGAATAATGAGTAATACTGGTAGTATAGCAGGTTCAGTGTTTAAATCTCATTAGAGAAATTCTATGTAAGTACTGCTATACAACCTGGTAAGCTGCCAATACTCCTGAATAAAATAGTGATAGATTACAGTGCCTAAAGTGTGACTCAGGATTACTGCACACTAGATTGACGTAATAGATAATACTTAACTAATAAGTATTACAAGTAGTATGTAAATGTAGTGAGTAAATCAATGGGGTTAATCTTCATAGTGCAGAAGGTTTAGTGTGCAATTTGGCTTATATATAGTGGGTAAGCTAAAGCCAATGCACTCTATATCACCACAATTTAACTGGAATAATGGTGTTAATCGTAGTTGAACTGAGAAGTATATATATTTTTATGGTAGTATTTAGTTGCGCGGGTAGAGTATTTGACCGCACACTATGACTCCAGATATTAGCTTATTGGGAGCGGACTTTATACGTCCCTAAACGTTTACCACCGATATCTATACACTATGATTCGTTGTCTTATAGTGCCTATGTAGCTAGGGTTTTTACCATCTTATATATTCATTCCCATTAAGTATTGGTGTATATATAGAAATATGCTCTGGCCCACTAAATCATTATCTTTAGCCTAAATTGAATACTAAAGTTGATAGTTCTCACGCCAGTGAGGAGACACACTCACACACTGTTAAATGCTGGATCTGCTTATAATAACTGTCATCAGTGTGCTACAGAATCTAAAGATGTTGCCACTAGTAATCAAAGCCGGTTATATGTTAACTCCTACAGCTGATATGCTGCCTCTTATAAAGACCTTAATATTGCTACAATATTAGCAATTAGCATGTTGAGTAGTATTACTTAAAAGGTTACCAATATATCGAGTTCTATTAACTCCTGCAGCCAATGTGCTGCTTTTTGTAAAGACCTTTATATTTATACAATATTAGCAATCAACAGGCTGAGTAGTATTACTTTAGAGGTTATCAGTGTATCAAGTTCTGAGAGTTATGGTTCATAATATAGACCGGGTTGATTTGTGACATCTATAGTTAGCGTAACATTGAGCGTGCTGCACGCTACAAAATTAGGTCATACACACACTCTCTTAGTTTTATTACAGTAACTTGAGTTGTACACGGAGGTGGGTAGATTGTAGGATTACCACTCGTAATGTTGATCTAGTGGTTACAGTGTTAATTCTGTAAGAGCTGTTAGTATAGATTAGGTATTCTGTTTGATATTAGCGTATATATGTTTATACTTATATTTATACTTCGCTTGTATACCTTGATTATAACCACAGATAGAGTGGCTATAACTCGCTCTAAAGTACGTAAGTTTGATATTACGTTAAATCTGTTGGATCAAACGTATTGCTAGAATACTACAGAGTGGAATTTAAATGTCAGCACTAATCACCACTCCACTCGTGAGCTGAGTTAGCTCACCGTATTAGCAGTTAATATGCTGCATAGTACCACATCAAGGTTAACACTATAAGGAATACTGAGAGTCACAACTTGTGGTGTGAACCGACTTTGTTTGTAATAACCAAGTTAAGTTCAGCGTATAATTGAACATGCTGCACGCTGCAAAACCTGAGTCACACACACATATTCACTATTGTTTGAGGAAATAGTAGTTTGTTGAAAAGCAAACATACGGAGCATTGACAGCTGGGACACGCTGATCGTTCCCCACTAAACGCTACCTAAAATACAGGAGCTCACTGGGCCCCTCACCAATTCCCTAACATGTTTCGCCGCTTGTCTGCTTTTTCAAAGGGTGCGCGCGCGGCGCGCCAAACTGGGTTTAAATAATGTTAGTGCCGGGTTATGCCGCCCCCTGGGTGACGTCATGCGGTCCCATATTGAGGGATTATCTGGGTCCTAAATCCTGTCATGTATATTTCAGTTAAACAGGTATCTGATTCATATAGATAAATGGGGGATGTTATTACAGAACTGGATGAAACGAAAGAAGAAATGGGGAAATGATGGAGTTTTGATCATACATATTTTTGATATAAAGATTAAATAATTGACTGCGTGATGTGCAAGTTATCTTAAAATAAATTAACCGATTGTGTCCAAATATAGAAGATCAAATCAAGTGTGAAAATCAACTCTGCGTTATGTGAGTGTGTAAATAGATAACAATAATGGTGATATTGAATTTGGTGTAATTGAACGGTAGTATATATAGTGTGATGTTGTAATAGCATAGTTTGGTGAAATTATTATACTAGTGAAATAAGTAAAACCAAGGACTTAATACCTTCAATTATTTTCTAATAGTGACTAATGTTACATATTAAAAGTGAACCAAATGTAAATAGTCAATAACTATCTACAGATAGCAAATGGTGATCACGTTTATATTAGTGATTTAAGTGAATCGTATTAAGGAGATAAAAGACCCTGTGTAACCTTAAAATATATTTATACCAATGTGTTGGACAAGCATTTATTATTCTGTGCTTGTCAGTATTCAGTGCAGAACAGTCAACAAATTGTTGGTTTAATCAAAATAGATGTAAATGTATGAGTTTGTGAGTATATATACACAGATTGTTTTCTTATATAACCCATATTCTTCAAGACTAATGTTATTAAATTAACATCCCCAGTCTATAATGTTTGAATATCTGAAACATATATAGAGACCACGAAAAGAGTTATTGTGAACCAGGTGGGGGTATAAGGCACTAAGTTATAGGATTTACAGGAATGCCACGAAGTTATTGTTTTCGTTAAGTCCAAACGGTTGAATAGTGTTCAACAGATAAATCCATCTACTTTCTGCCTTCAAGAGGGCCTGTTCAATATTGCCCCCTCGTATGCCCAAATCAATTTTCTGTATCCCCCAACATTGGAGGTCTGATTGTCTAGATTTATGCACTTTGAGGAAATGTCTGGCAACTGAGGTGATAGTTTTTCCTGCTTTACTATCATTGGCTGCGTTTTTGATGTTTCTGAGATGCTCCTGCAGTCTAGTTCTGATTTTTATAGTCGTCATACCAACGTAAAATTTTGCACATTTGCATTGGAGTACATAAATCACTCCCTCTGTTGTGCAATTGATATGTGATTTGATTTGGTGAATTTTACCAAAACGATCTTCTATTTGGTTTGTTTTCTTCATGAAGCTGCATGTACTGTACGTACCACATTTGAAGGAACCATGTCTTAGGGGAGTTCTGGTTCTATTGCCTTTTAAATGGCTAGGGCTGATCATTTCTTTCAAATTGGGTGCCCTGCGGTACCCTACTTGTAATCTTTCTCCCACAATTTCCCCCAAGGATTTATCGGATTGTAAGATATGCCATGATTCTTTCAGAATATTAAGCATTTGAGTTGTTTTGGTGTTATACGTGGTAATAAACCTGATTGTTTCTTGTTGGTTTGTGATATGATCTTTGGGTTTCAATAGTTCATGTCTGGGAGTGCATTTAGCCCTGTATTCCGCTTTTTTTATTGATCTCCTACTATATCCTCTTTGTAGGAGTCTGATTCTCAATTCCTTTGCTCTGACTTCAAATTTTTCATTGGTAGAGCAGTTCCTCTTCATTCTAAGGAATTCTCCAATTGGAAGCGATTTCACGGTATTTGGCGCATGTGCGCTTGAACTGTGCAGTATGCTGTTGGTAGCAGTCTTTTTCCTAAATACATCTGTACTTAGAGTACCATCCAAGTTCTTAGTGATTGTTAGGTCTAGGAATGATATTGAATTTTGACTGGCTTCATGAGTTAATTTTATATTCAGATCGTTTGAGTTGATAGCCTGCAAGAAAATATCAAGTTCATCCTTTGTGCCTTCCCATAGAAAAAGCATGTCATCTATGTAACACAGCCATAGAGGTATTTGGTTAGTATATTTATCATTGATATCAGAGAAGACAATGTGTTGCTCCCACCAACCCAAAAATAGGTTGGCGTATGTTGGGGCACAGGCGGTGCCCATGGCAGTCCCCCTGATTTGAAGATAGAATGCATGGTCGAAAGTGAAAAAATTGTGATTTAGAACGAATTGTAACAAGTTCAGAATGAACTGGAAACCATACAAGAGGGATCCGAGCCCCTTTTCAGAGCTGAGGATGAAGCAATGAGGGTGATCAACTTGTCTCACAAATTATTAACACCAGATCATATTAATGTACTTTCCAAAGGAATGTCTTTTTGCCCAACATCAAGAGGTGATAAATTCGAAATGATAAAAGATGTACAACTATTCATCAGGAAAATAGCTTTGAAGAAAATGTATTCTAATACTCAGAATCAGTGCTCTGATGAAATTACATCTAACTTATCAGAAGATGAACGCATTTCTCTTGCCAATTTGGAAGAGTTGTTAAGTGAAAATGAGCCTAAAAAAGACCCTAATTGGCTGGATAAGATCAAGAATAAATCTCAATTTATGCCTAAAACCAGTAACTGTCCACAATTGGAGGTTTTTAACAAAGTGGTATGTGATAAAATTACCAATTTAAAAGAACATTGGACCAATCAGAATCTATCTAAATCTGAATCTAAGGCACTTCAAGAAATGAAACAATGGGATGACGTCATAATACGTAATTCTGATAAAGGTGGGAATGTGGTAATCTGGCCTATCAACAAATATAGAGAAGAAGCGCAAAAACAACTCAGAGACAAAAAATGCTACCGGAAATTAAACTACAATCCATCACACGAGTATCTACAGGAATACGCCAATATTATTACCACGGCTAAACACAATGGACTGTTAACTCCCAAAGAGTTCAAATTTCTAAAAGTTACAAATCCAACGGTCTCTACATTCTATTTGATACCAAAGATCCACAAAGATCAATCCCACCCACCAGGACGCCCAATAGTGTCTGGGATTAACTGTCTAACTGAAAAAGCAAGTCAATTTATTGACTTCAGATTGAGACAATATCCTACACAACTACCATCCTATGTGAAGGACACCACTGATGTCCTAAAACAAATAGATAACATTTATGTTAACAAGGACATTTGGCTAGTGACAGCAGATGTGGAGTCCTTATATACAAGCATCTACCACAAGTTAGGACTCAGAGCAGTCAGAAGTTTTCTGGAAATGGGCTCAGAAGAAGAAAAGGAACACAATGAGTTCATTCTGAACTTGTTACAATTCGTTCTAAATCACAATTTTTTCACTTTCGACCATGCATTCTATCTTCAAATCAGGGGGACTGCCATGGGCACCGCCTGTGCCCCAACATACGCCAACCTATTTTTGGGTTGGTGGGAGCAACACATTGTCTTCTCTGATATCAATGATAAATATACTAACCAAATACCTCTATGGCTGCGTTACATAGATGACGTGCTTTTTCTATGGGAAGGCACAAAGGATGAACTTGATATTTTCTTGCAGGCTATCAACTCAAACGATCTGAATATAAAATTAACTCATGAAGCCAGTCAAAATTCAATATCATTCCTAGACCTAACAATCACTAAGAACTTGGATGGTACTCTAAGTACAGATGTATTTAGGAAAAAGACTGCTACCAACAGCATACTGCACATTTCAAGCGCACATGCGCCAAATACCGTGAAATCGCTTCCAATTGGAGAATTCCTTAGAATGAAGAGGAACTGCTCTACCAATGAAAAATTTGAAGTCAGAGCAAAGGAATTGAGAATCAGACTCCTACAAAGAGGATATAGTAGGAGATCAATAAAAAAAGCGGAATACAGGGCTAAATGCACTCCCAGACATGAACTATTGAAACCCAAAGATCATATCACAAACCAACAAGAAACAATCAGGTTTATTACCACGTATAACACCAAAACAACTCAAATGCTTAATATTCTGAAAGAATCATGGCATATCTTACAATCCGATAAATCCTTGGGGGAAATTGTGGGAGAAAGATTACAAGTAGGGTACCGCAGGGCACCCAATTTGAAAGAAATGATCAGCCCTAGCCATTTAAAAGGCAATAGAACCAGAACTCCCCTAAGACATGGTTCCTTCAAATGTGGTACGTGCAGTACATGCAGCTTCATGAAGAAAACAAACCAAATAGAAGATCGTTTTGGTAAAATTCACCAAATCAAATCACATATCAATTGCACAACAGAGGGAGTGATTTATGTACTCCAATGCAAATGTGCAAAATTTTACGTTGGTATGACGACTAGAAAAATCAGAACTAGACTGCAGGAGCATCTCAGAAACATCAAAAACGCAGCCAATGATAGTAAAGCAGGAAAAACTATCACCTCAGTTGCCAGACATTTCCTCAAAGTGCATAAATCTAGACAATCAGACCTCCAATGTTGGGGGATACAGAAAATTGATTTGGGCATACGAGGGGGCAATATTGAACAGGCCCTCTTGAAGGCAGAAAGTAGATGGATTTATCTGTTGAACACTATTCAACCGTTTGGACTTAACGAAAACAATAACTTCGTGGCATTCCTGTAAATCCTATAACTTAGTGCCTTATACCCCCACCTGGTTCACAATAACTCTTTTCGTGGTCTCTATATATGTTTCAGATATTCAAACATTATAGACTGGGGATGTTAATTTAATAACATTAGTCTTGAAGAATATGGGTTATATAAGAAAACAATCTGTGTATATATACTCACAAACTCATACATTTACATCTATTTTGATTAAACCAACAATTTGTTGACTGTTCTGCACTGAATACTGACAAGCACAGAATAATAAATGCTTGTCCAACACATTGGTATAAATATATTTTAAGGTTACACAGGGTCTTTTATCTCCTTAATACGATTCACTTAAATCACTAATATAAACGTGATCATCATTTGCTATCTGTAGATAGTTATTGACTATTTACATTTGGTTCACTTTTAATATGTAACATTAGTCACTATTAGAAAATAATTGAAGGTATTAAGTCCTTGGTTTTACTTATTTCACTAGTATAATAATTTCACCAAACTATGCTATTACAACATCACACTATATATACTACCGTTCAATTACACCAAATTCAATATCACCATTATTGTTATCTATTTACACACTCACATAACGCAGAGTTGATTTTCACACTTGATTTGATCTTCTATATTTGGACACAATCGGTTAATTTATTTTAAGATAACTTGCACATCACGCAGTCAATTATTTAATCTTTATATCAAAAATATGTATGATCAAAACTCCATCATTTCCCCATTTCTTCTTTCGTTTCATCCAGTTCTGTAATAACATCCCCCATTTATCTATATGAATCAGATACCTGTTTAACTGAAATATACATGACAGGATTTAGGACCCAGATAATCCCTCAATATGGGACCGCATGACGTCACCCAGGGGGCGGCATAACCCGGCACTAACATTATTTAAACCCAGTTTGGCGCGCCGCGCGCGCACCCTTTGAAAAAGCCGACAAGCGGCGAAACATGTTAGGGAATTGGTGAGGGGCCCAGTGAGCTCCTGTATTTTAGGTAGCGTTTAGTGGGGAACAATCAGCGTGTCCCAGCTGTCAATGCTCCGTATGTTTGCTTTTCAACAAACTACTATTTCCTCAAACAATAGTGAATATGTGTGTGTGACTCAGGTTTTGCAGCGTGCAGCATGTTCAATTATACGCTGAACTTGGTTATTACAAACAAAGTCGGTTCACACCACAAGTTGTGACTCTCAGTATTCCTTATAGTGTTAACCTTGATGTGGTACTATGCAGCATATTAACTGCTAATACGGTGAGCTAACTCAGCTCACGAGTGGAGTGGTGATTAGTGCTGACATTTAAATTCCACTCTGTAGTATTCTAGCAATACGTTTGATCCAACAGATTTAACGTAATATCAAACTTACGTACTTTAGAGCGAGTTATAGCCACTCTATCTGTGGTTATAATCAAGGTATACAAGCGAAGTATAAATATAAGTATAAACATATATACGCTAATATCAAACAGAATACCTAATCTATACTAACAGCTCTTACAGAATTAACACTGTAACCACTAGATCAACATTACGAGTGGTAATCCTACAATCTACCCACCTCCGTGTACAACTCAAGTTACTGTAATAAAACTAAGAGAGTGTGTGTATGACCTAATTTTGTAGCGTGCAGCACGCTCAATGTTGCGCTAACTATAGATGTCACAAATCAACCCGGTCTATATTATGAACCATAACTCTCAGAACTTGATACACTAATAACCTCTAAAGTAATACTACTCAGCCTGTTGATTGCTAATATTGTATAAATATAAAGGTCTTTACAAAAAGCAGCACATTGGCTGCAGGAGTTAATAGAACTCGATATATTGGTAACCTTTTAAGTAATACTACTCAACATGCTAATTGCTAATATTGTAGCAATATTAAGGTCTTTATAAGAGGCAGCATATCAGCTGTAGGAGTTAACATATAACCGGCTTTGATTACTAGTGGCAACATCTTTAGATTCTGTAGCACACTGATGACAGTTATTATAAGCAGATCCAGCATTTAACAGTGTGTGAGTGTGTCTCCTCACTGGCGTGAGAACTATCAACTTTAGTATTCAATTTAGGCTAAAGATAATGATTTAGTGGGCCAGAGCATATTTCTATATATACACCAATACTTAATGGGAATGAATATATAAGATGGTAAAAACCCTAGCTACATAGGCACTATAAGACAACGAATCATAGTGTATAGATATCGGTGGTAAACGTTTAGGGACGTATAAAGTCCGCTCCCAATAAGCTAATATCTGGAGTCATAGTGTGCGGTCAAATACTCTACCCGCGCAACTAAATACTACCATAAAAATATATATACTTCTCAGTTCAACTACGATTAACACCATTATTCCAGTTAAATTGTGGTGATATAGAGTGCATTGGTTTTAGCTTACCCACTATATATAAGACAAATTGCACACTAAACCTTCTGCACTATGAAGATTATCCCCATTGATTTACTCACTACATTTACATACTACTTGTAATACTTATTAGTTAAGTATTATCTATTACGTCAATCTAGTGTGCAGTAATCCTGAGTCACACTTTAGGCACTGTAATCTATCACTATTTTATTCAGGAGTATTGGCAGCTTACCAGGTTGTATAGCAGTACTTACATAGAATTTCTCTAATGAGATTTAAACACTGAACCTGCTATACTACCAGTATTACTCATTATTCTCCATATTCTTTATCTGGCTATCACGCTGAGCCTTGTTTCCCCTATCCGTAGTTTTAATAAAATTGTGTGTCATGTGTATGTGTGTATACATTTTTAACATAACAAGAATAAAAGTTAAATTTTAATGTACATGCTTTCATTTCTATCTATCTGGACTCATTTGCTAATATTGAGCCATACCATGGACAGATGTCTATTGTGAATGAATATATCGCACAAAAATATCCATGTGAGAGCACTCAGGAGTGCTATATGTGTATTCTTGTTGAGGTGAGTGATTTCTCCCCTCAAACCTAGTTAATGTACTTTCTTCAATACACAGCACCAACCCCCAAGTTCAGGTTATTATACCTGAGTATCCTTTTGATAGGGCAGCAGTGCTCATTAATGTTCCAGTAGTGCCATTAGTTCCTTTCTTTTTGTTCTCTAACTTCTTCTAAATGTGTTTGAACCTGATTTGAACTAATAATCATTTAAAATGAGTCAGAACAGCTTTAGTTTGTGCATTAAAGGGACACTGTAGTCAAAAATCATTTGTTCATAGTTCAATAGTATACACTGAAATAAAGACATTGGCAATAGTCATCACATTTTAAATATATAACGTTTATAAATTATTAGCCTATGAAATTTCATTTTTTTCCAAACCCACTTACTTTCTATACGTTACTGATTTCCAATCCTGGATGACAACTTCAGTTGGAAGATGGCGACTCTTCGACGCAATGAGCATGCGCAAGCTAACGCAACGTCATCGAATACGTCACCGTCAAGAAGACACGCTCTATGTCGCTCTACGTCAAAATAATCAATGTTTTATTTGCCAGGACAGGAAAGTAAAAAAAAAAATCATTAGTTTGGTCGTTATCTGTTAAAAGATAAAGATTATGAAATTCAACAGTGTATTGTATAAGCATTGTTGTTACTACATCAAACATTGGTATTTTGTGTATCCTTACATTTTTACTAATCATCGGCCAGATTACAAGTTTTTCGTTATGAGAGGCTCGGTAATAATTTGCAAGTTATTGTCACCGCTCACCTCCCTATAGCGCTGTTATTACAGGATTGCAAAAACCCGGCGTTAGCAGGCAATATGACAGCATTGAGCTCTATACCGCACACAAATACCAGCGCTGCTTTGAGCTGGTTTTACGTGGTTGTGCAAGATTTCCCCATAGACATCAATGGGGAGAACCGGCTAAAAAAAAGCCTAACACCTACAATAACGCAGCCCTATTGATTCCTATGGGGAAAGAAAAGTTATGTTTACACCTACAACCCTAACATAAACCCTGAGTCTAAACACCCCTAATCTGCCGCTCCAACATCGCTGACACCTACCTACACTTATTAACTCCTAATCTGCTGCCCCCAATGTCGTCGCTACCTACATTACACTTATTAACCCATAATCTTCCGCCCCCAATGTCGAGGCTACCTACCTACACTTATTAACCCCTAATCTGCCACCCCCAATGTCGCTGCCACTATACTAAAGTTATTAACCCCTAAACCTAACCATTAGTCTAACCCTAACACCCACTAACTTTAATATAATTAAAATAAATCTAAATAAAAATTACAATTAATACCTAAATAATTCCTATTTAAAACTAAATACTTACCTTTAAAATAAAACCTAAGCTAGCTACAATATAACTAATAGTTACATTGTAGCTAGTTTAGGGTTTATTTTTATTTTACAGATAAGTTTGTTTTTATTTTAACTAGGTAGACTAATTAGTAAATAGTTATTAACTATTTACTAGCTACCTAGTCAAAATAAATATAAATTTACCTGTAATATAAAACCTAACCTGTCTTACACTAACACCTAACATTACACTACAATTAAATAAATTACATTAATTAAATACAATTAACTAAATTACAAAAAAAAAAAATAAACACTAAATTACACAAAATAAAAATGAAATGATCAAATATTTAAACTAATTACACCTAATCTAATAGCCCTATCAAAATAAAAAAGCCCTCCCAAAATAAAAAAAAAACCCTAGCCTAAACTAAAGTGCCAATAGCCCTTAAAAGGGACTTTTGCGGGGCATTGCCCCAAATAAATCAGCTCTTTTACCTGTAAAAAAAAAATACAAACAACCCCCCAACAGTAAAACTCACCACCCACACAACCAAACCCCCCAAATAAAATCCTATCTAAAAAACCTAAGCTCCCCATTGCCCTGAAAAGGGCATTTGGATGGGCATTGCCCTTTAAAGGGCATTTAGCTCTTTTCCATTGCCCAAAGCCTAAGCTAAAAATAAAACCCACCCAATAAACCCTTAAAAAACCTAACACTAACCCCTGAATATCCACTTACAGATTTTGAAGACCGGACATCCATCCTCATCAAGCCGGGAGAAGTCTTTATCCAAGCGGGCAGAAGTCCTTAACAAAGCAGGCAGAAAACTTCATCCAGACGGCATCTTCTACCTTCATTCTTCCGACACGGAGCGGCTCCATCTTTAAGACATCCAGCGCGAAGCATCGTCTTCTGTCGACGTCTACTGAAGAATGAAGGTTCCTTTAAGGAACTTCACCCAAGATGGCGTCCCTTGAATTCCGATTGGCTGATACAATTCTATCAGCCAATCGGAATTCAAGTTGAAAAAATTCTATTGGCTGATGCAATCAGCCAATAGGACTGAGCTTCAATCCTATTGACTGATCCAATCAGCCAATACGATTGTGCTCACATTCTATTGGCTAATTGGAACAGCCAATAGAATGCAAGCTCAATCCTATTGGCTGATTGGATCAGCCAATAGGATTGAAGCTCAATCCTATTGGCTGATTACATCAGCCAATAGGATTTTTTCAACTTTAATTCCAATTGGCTGATAGAATTCTATCAGCCAATCGGAATTCAAGGGACGTCATCTTGGATTACGTCCCTTAAAGGAACCTTCATTCTTCAATAGCCGTCAACAGAAGAGGATGCTCCGCACCGGATGTCTTGAAGATGGAGCCGTTCCGCGTCGGAAGGATGAATATAGAAGATGCCGTCTGGATGAAGACTTCTGTCCGCCTGGAGGACCACTTCTTGCCACTTGGATGAAGACTTCTCCCGGCTTCATTGAGGAATTCTGCCTGCTTAGTTGAAGACTTTTCCCGGCTTGATGAGGATGGATGTCCGGTCTTCAAAATCTGTAAGTGGATCTTTGGGGGTTAGTGTTAGGTTTTTTTAAAGGTTTATTGGGTGGGTTTCAGTTTCTTTAGTTTGATGAATAAGACATAAATGTCCTTTATGATTTAGCATTCAATAAAACACCTTTAAAAAAAAAAAAAAAGAAGAAAATCTCCCAGGTTGCTTATTCTAAAGAAAAGTGCTGTGCTTGCCTGTGCAGCCATTTATTTATTTATTTTTAAAGAATTTAGATTACTGACAAAAAAAAGATAGACACTGATTTAAAATTCACAATCATAAGCTTTCTTAGCTTAAGTGCATGCTGATCAAACAATTGCTTGTTTTAGTATTCATCATATTTTTTTCTGTAAAGTAAATAATTAATACTTTTAATAAGTAAGTAAGAAAAGTAATAACACTTTTCATTACATCTTTTTTATACTGTGGACAATATCAGAAAACATATGACTAGCAAAATGTACCGTTTCATTTGTTTTTTAATATGTGCTTTGGAATATCAACTGACTGACATAAAAATGGGAGGGGGGATGGATGTAAATGGGGTCTTGCGATTTGAGCTCAATCCCATTGACAATGTAAATAATATGTTTAAGAAACTGACATATCATCCTATATAATTAAAGGCCAAGTGTGTTTGTCCGAAGCTGTCATGTGTAGTAAAGACTGTGCACGAGGACAAACACATCTGGCCTTCCAACTAACCTGGCGTTGTGTGGTGGAGTGTGCGGGGCCGGGCATGACGTGGGCGGGGTCGGGCGTGACGTGGTCGGGGCCAGATGCCGGGGCCAGCTGCTAAGAGAGAGAGAGCTCTAAAGAGGGGGGATAGAGAGAGCAGAAGAGGGGGGATAGAGAGAGGGAGAGAGAGAGACAGCAAAAAAAAGAGGGGAAGAGAGACAACAAAAGAGAGGGGGGATAGAGACAGCAAAAGAGAGGGGGGAGAGAGACAGCAAAAGAGAGGGGGGAGAGAGACAGCAAAAGAGAGGGGAGAGAGAGACAGCAAAAGAGAGGGGGGAGAGTGACAGCAAAAAAGAGGGGGGAGAGAGACAGCAAAAGAGAGGAGGGAGAGAGACAGCAAAAGAGAGGGGGGAGAGAGACAGCTAAAGAGAGGGGGGAGAGAGACAGCAAAAGAGAGGGGGGAGAGAGACAGCAAAAGAGAGGGGGAGAGAGACAGCAAAAGAGAGGGGGGAGAGAGACAGCAAAAGAGAGGGGGAGAAAGACAGCAAAAGAGAGGGGGAGAGAGAGACAGCAAACGAGAGGGGGAGAGACAGCAAAAGAGAGGGGGAGAGAGACAGCAAAAGAGAGGGGGAGAGAGACAGCAAAAGAGAGGGTGGAGAGAGACAGCAAAAGAGAGGGGGGAGAGAGACAGCAAAAGAGAGGGGGAGAGAGAGCAAAAGAGAGGGGGAAGAGAGAGCAAAAGAGAGGGGGAGAGAGCACAAAAGAGATGGGGAGAGAGCGCAAAAGAGTGGAGGAGAGAGCGCAAAAGAGATGGGGAGAGAGCACAAACGAGAAGGGGGAAGAGAGAGAGCAAAAGAGAGGGAGAGACAGCAAAAGGGGGGGGGGGAGAGCAAAAGAGAGGGAGAGAGACAGCAAAAGAGGGGGAGAGAGAGCAAAAGAGAGAGGAGAGAGAGAGCAGAAGAGAGGGTGGAGAGAGAGAGCAAAAGAGAGGGGGAAGAACGAGTGAAAAAGAGAGGGGGGATAGAGAGAGCAAAAGAGAGGGAGGAGAGAGAGAGCAAAAGAGAGGGGGGAGAGAGAGAGCAAAAGAGAGGGGGGGAGAGAGAGCAAAAGAGAGGGGGGAGAGAGACAGCCAAAGAGAGGGGGGAGAGAGCACAAAAGAGAGGGGGAGAGAGCACAAAAGAGTGGGGGAGAGAGCGCAAAAGAGATGGGGAGAGAGCACAAACGAGAGGGGGGAAGAGAGAGAGCAAAAGAGAGGGAGAGAGACAGCAAAAGAGGGGGGGGGAGAGCAAAAGAGAGGGAGAGAGACAGCAAAAGAGGGGGAGAGAGAGCAAAAGAGGGAGGAGAGAGAGAGCAGAAGAGAGGGTGGAGAGAGAGAGCAAAAGAGAGGGGGAAGAAAGAGCAAAAGAGAGGGGGGATAGAGAGAGCAAAAGAGAGGGAGGAGAGAGAGAGCAAAAGAGAAGTGGGAGAGAGAGAGAGCAAATGAGAGGGGGGGAGAGAGAGCAAAAGAGAGGGGGGAGAGAGACAGCCAAAGAGAGGGGAGAGAGAGACAGCAAAAGAGAGGGGGAGAGAGACAGCAAAAGAGAGGGGGAGAGAGACAGCAAAAGAGAGGGGGAGAGAGACAGCAAAAGAGAGGGGGAGAGAGACAGCAAAAGAGAGGGGGGAGAGAGACAGCAAAAGAGAGAGTGGAGAGAGACAGCAAAAAAGAGGGGGGAGAGAGACAGCAAAAGAGAGGGGGGAGAGAGACATCAAAAGAGAGGGGGGAGAGAGAGCAAAAGAGAGGGGGAGAGAGCACAAAATAGAGGGGGAGAGAGTGTAAAAGAGTGGGGGAGAGAGCGCCAAAGAGAGGGGGAGAGAGCACAAACGAGAGGGGTAAGAGAGGGAGAGAGACAGCAAAAGAGGGGGAGAGACAGAGAGTAAAAGAGAGGGAGAGAGACAGCAAAAGAGGGGGAGAGAGAGAAAAAGAGGGAGGATAGAGAGAGCAGGAGAGAGGGGGGAGAGAGAGAGCAAAAGAGAGGGGGAAGAGAGAGCAAAAGAGAGGGGGGATAGAGAGAGCAAAAGAGAGGGGGAGAGAGAGCAAAAGAGAGGGGGGAGAGAGAGAGCAAAAGAGAGGGGGGAGAGAGAGCAAAAGAGAGGGGGGGAGAGAGAGCAAAAGAGAGGGGGGGAGAGAGAGTAAAAGAGAGGGGGAGAGAGAGTAAAAGAGAAGAGAGATAGAGCAAAAGAGAGCGGAGAAAGAGAGAGCAAAATAGAAGGGGGATAGAGAGAGAGCAAGGGGTTGGACCGCTGTACTGCAAAAAATGGCCGTGTACACGGGCTTTAGGACTAGTTAGTATTATAAAAGAAAATCAGAACTTTACCATGCACAGGTGCACAGACCTTATTTTAAAACGGTTTGCTTTGCATCAATTCACAGTAACAACAGTTACAGGATTAATAGTAACAGGGTCAGACTCTGACCAAATATGGGCCCGAACATTTTAAGGCAGAGCAGCCCATTTCTCCCTACTCAAAATTGACAAGTATAATATACTAGAGGGATTTACAAAATCTGTATTTTATAAAAAGAAAACCCCTTGAAGATATTTACGTTCATATTTAACTAAATAATAACTGCTTATTTACATTCACAGGCACCCAGTACACATACAAAGCACCCCAGACATCCACAATCACACAAAAACAAATGCCCACAGATATCAACAGGCACCATGAATATGAGCTGCTTCTCTGTGACTATCTTCCTTGCCCCTTGATTATCCACACCAGAGAATATTTACTTGCACAGCCTTACTGCACAAATATGGTGGCCATATGTTTTTCTGTAAAATTCTGTGGTGGCCATCTTAGGAATCCTGCCACCATAAAGGCAAATGTATACATTATCCATATATTGTAAGCTCTCTTCTGCTGGGACACAAACACACACAGAGGGGCCAGACATATTACAGGAGGAGCCTCAAGGCATACCACTACTGATTAAAGGGCCTGAAGAGGCCACTAGATGCGTGGGCCTGATCTCAATTGAGACCTCTGAAAGCTCCCAAAAGGATAGTACACAGGTACCCCATTGTGAGGAGGATTATTTTGATGTATTTGATGACATTACAAGTGGAGTGCAATTAAGCGCTCCTGCTTGAGCATTAACTGTGTTAGACAAAGGCTTTTTGCTCGCGTTGGGTTGCGCTCGTATTATGAGTTGAAAGTAAAAAAGTTAGAGTGCAAGCAAAAGCACATGTAATATCAATGATGTTTATTCTCACCTCTACACTACCTATAGCTTTATATCATAGTTAATAGATATGGTACACTGGCATGAGCTATAGGTAATGTAGTGCTGAGAATAAACATTGATATTACATGTGCTTTCTTATTTCTGATAAAAGTTCTGTTTCAGTCTCACTGAGTGCTGTACATTGACAGCCGAGACTATGGATGACAGTGGGGGCGTGGTGAGTGCGTATGGTATCCCCAAAATGCGGTGTCGGTGTCAATGGACATGCAGTTCGATGAGTATTCACATTCAGACTACAGTGAGCGTAAGGAGGAATAGTAAATAAGGAGATATTGTAAAGATATGTTTTTTTTATGTGTTTTGTGTAACTTTTTTGTCTTGCGTAACAGTTAACCAGAGCTCTGAAGTCGCACTAACCCTATGGGGCCTATTTATCAAAGGTCTTGCGGACCTGATCCGACAGTGTGGATCAGGTCCGCAAGACCTCGCTGAATGCGGAGAGCAATCCACATTTAAGATTGCCCCAGCAGCTCACAAGAGCTGCTGGTGCAACACCGCCCCCTGCTGACTTGTGGCCAATCGGCCGCCAGCAGGGAGGTGTCAATCAACCCGATCGTACTCAATCGGGTTGATTTACGGCGATTCCTGTCCGCCTCATCAGAGCAGGCGGACACGATTATGGAGCAGCGGTCTTTAGACCACTGCTTCAAAACTGGTGTTTCTGGCGAGTCTGAAGACTCGCCAGAAACACGGCCCTTCAAGCTCCGTTCGGAGCTTGATAAATGGGCCCCTATGTGTGTTAAATTCGATTGCGCTCAAGCAAATACGTTTACTTTCAACTCATAATAGGCATGCTATTTCTGTCACATGCAAGAAGCCGAAAGAAATCCAATATCGCTCACACGCAACAGTTAGCGTGCCACTTGTAATCTAGCTCATTAACCTTATTTTACTGGTTAAACCTCAGAACAGGTACTTTAAAATGAGGAATAACTCCTTGTGACGTGCGTAAGGAAAGCTAGGGCTCCATTTACCAAGTGTCGAACAGACATGATTAGCTATAGTAAATCATGTCCGCTTGACATTGCTAAATGCAGAGAGAATACGTTGTTCGCATTTATCATTGCACAAGCATTTCACTAGTGGCCAATCAGCCGCTATCAGGGGCTGTCAATCATCCTGATCGTATCGGGATTATTTCAATCCACCAACTTTTAGATGACGGAGAGGTTAAGGAGCAGCGTTCTTAATTTTAGTTTCAGGCCAGCCTAAAATGATAGGCTTCCAAAGCAGCATCCACTGCTTGATAAATGGAGCCCCGAATGTAAACCCTATTTTTGTAACTCTGATATATCCAAGACATATAATAAAAAAGATTTTTGTACATGTGATTCCACACATGTAGTTGACCTATTAAGCAGTGTTTGTAATAACTTATACGTGGGGTCCACCAAAAGAGAGATCAGAAAGAGATTCAATGAGCATTTATATAACATAAAACTCCGCCACCAAATAATAAAAGATTACTAAAGCTTAAACAACAGGAAACATTTTGTATACAGCACCTTAAGAGTTTACACCCTTAAATATCAATGTTGACATTGCAGCATTTATCTAAGAACTGACTGCTGCAAATTTTGTATCATTATATACAGTATATGTGAGAATAATACTTAACTGACACACAGCATAGTTTAAGAACTATTCCTATTAATTTATACACCAATTTCATGTATACTTTATTAACATACAATTTATCACTAGGCTGCAATGGTTTATCTGATCATGTATCTTCCTTTTTCATTTTTATGTATATTATGCTATATTGGAAAAAAGAGATGAAGTTTAGTGATGTCGCGAACCTAAAAATTTTGGTTCACGAACGGCGGACTCGAACTTCCGCAACTGTTCACGAATGGGCGAACCGGGCGAACCGCCATTGACTTCAATAGGCAGGCGAACTTTAAAACCAACAGGGACTCTTTCTGGCCACAATAGTGATGGAAAAGTTGTTTCAAGGGGACTAACACCTGGACTGTGGCATGCCGGAGGGGGATCCATGGCAAAACTCCCATGGAAAATTACATAGTTGATGCAGAGTCTGGTTTTAATCCATAAAGGGCATAAATCACCTAACAATCCTAAATAGTTTGGAATAACGTGCTTTAAAACATCAGGTATGATGTTGTATCGATCAGGTAGTGTAAGGGTTACGCCCGCTTCACAGTGACAGACCAAACTGCCCATTTAAAGGGACAGTCTACACCAGAATTTTTATTGTTTTAAAAGATAGATAATCCCTTTATTATCCATTTCCTAGTTTTGCATAACTAACACATTTATAATAATATACTTTTAACCTCTGTGATTATCTTGTATCTAAGCCTCTGCAAACTGCCCCTTTTTCAGTTCTTTTGACAGACTTGCAGTCTAGCCAATCAGTGCCTGCTCCCAGATAACTTCTCATGCACGAGCACAGTGTTATCTATATGAAATACGTGAACTAACACCCTCTGATGTTTTACAGTCAAAAAAGTTTTTTTTTTTTTAAATTTACACTACTGTTACAACAGATATGAGTGGTGGCACTAGTTGGCAAGTGGGCCTGGCACACCCGCTGGCAGGCAGGAAACTGCAATTAAATTATACTAGCAGACAATTTACACTACTGTTACAACAGATATGAGTAGTGGCACTAGTTGGCAAGTGGGCCTGGCACACACGCTGGCAGGCAGGCAACTGCTATTAGATTACACTAGCAGACTGATGTTTGACAGTCAAAAAGGTTTTTTTTTTAAATTTACACTACTGTTACAACAGATATGAGTGGTGGCACTGCAGGCGGGCAATTGCAATTAGATTACACTAGCAGACTGATGTTTCACAGTCAAAATTACACAGGCAAAAAAAAAAAAGACTGATGTTCTAGCCCTAAAAAGGGCTTTTTGGGGTGCTGTCCTTACAGCAGAGATCAGATGAGTCCTTCAGGACTGTAGTGGACACTGAATACACTAGCCTAGCTATCAATTTCCCTATGAAATCAGCAGCAGCTACACTGTCCCTCCTTTCACTAACAATGCAGCTTCCGAATGAATCTAAAATGGCTGCTGTCCAGGAGCTGGGAGGGTCTGGGAGGGAGTGTCTGCTGCTGATTGGCTGAAATGTGTCTGCAGACTGTGAGATACAGGGTCAAAGTTTACTCAATGATGACGAATAGGGGGCGGATCGAACATCGCATATGTTCGCCCGCCGCTGCGAATGCGAACAAGCTATGTTTGCTGGGAACTATTCGCCGGCGAACAATTCACGACATCACTAATGAAGTATCACACAGCATACAAAATGGAGATCAATAAAAAGAGTAAGTACCCATAAAAATACAAACCTACACAAACACTTGTATAGTATCCGGGTCTTACTATAGCCTACTCACCCCTGGGAAGTCCAAAACTTCAGCACATCTATGTCAGAATAATGAACAGGTTGTCACTTCTCCTATCCTGCAGCTCTAGTAAGCCTTCAGAGGAAGCAGGGTATCAAGGGATCCATATGCCTTACGGGGCTGAGAGCTTACTCAGCACAACATTCCACTTCTGCCGTTCGATTAGAGCCTCTGTATGAGATTCAGCATACGACACTGAGCTGTAAGGAGATGACGTCAGGGTAGGCATGACTGCATGAGGAGAGGGGTAGAGGATTTCTTTGCCCAGTTCTGGTATTCACAGTACAAAGAGTTATACAACAAGAACCGAGTGGCTGGTAGTAATCACAGTGAAAAATAGGAAGCAGCGGTCTTACTTAAAATAAAAGTTCCTTTATTAACATCAAAGTTTTAAAAAAAACATGCAGGTTCAGAGTGCAAAATGGAGGGTGTAAGCACTAGATGGTTGACATGTTTCGGCGATGAGCCGTAATCATAAGCTGTAGTGCTCCACCTTACAAGTGACTATAAGGGATAAAACTCATTCTAATTGGTTAAAACTAATTGATTGAAATACCCTCAGATGTTATGCAGTGAAAGAAATTAACCCAATATGCTGCATGAGCAAAGGAGGACTAGTAAATACATACATAAAACACAAACAGGAGCACAAAGATATAATTAAATATTTCATGTAGCAATACATAATATATGTTAATAACAAATATTGGACTATGCACACTGTCATAAATATAAAGAAAATAAATAGAAAATGCAGAGTGCGGTATACATATACTGAACCAATATAAATATGCTATGATACATGATATATGATACAAAAATAATCATATGGTGTACCGTAAAAGAAAACAGTTATAGTAATGACAATAGTGCTCCTAAAAAGTAAGTAAGAAGAGTATGATACTAGTGATAAAGTAGAATAAACAATAGTAAAAAAAAAAAAAAAAAAAAAGATAGAAAGCAATGCATATCATACTGTCCAACACTAAAATAGTGAGGAACAATAGGGGCACAGTAATCTAATCATAATGGATACATATATATATCTTAATCCAATGATATAAATTGATTCATTATATATACAGTGGGGCAAAAAAGAATTTAGTCAGCCACCAATTGTTGAAGTTCTCCCACTTAAGAAGATGAGAGAGGCCTGTAATTTTCATTATAGGTATACATCAACTATGAGAGATAAAATGTGGAAACAAATCCAGACAATCACATTGTCTGATTTGGAAAGAATTTATTTGCATATTATGGTGGAAAATAAGTATTTGGTCACCTACAAACAAGCAAGATGTCTGGCTCTCAGACCTGTATCTTCTTCTTTAAGAGGCTCCTCTGTCCTCCACTCATTACCTGTATTAATGGCACCTGTTTGAACTTATTATCAGTATAAAAGACACTTGTCCACAACCTCAAACAGTTCACACTCCAAACTCCACTATGGTGAAGACCAAAGAGCTGTCGAAGGACACCAGAAACAAAATTGTAGACCTGCACCAGGCTGGGAAGACTGAATCTGCAATAGGCAAGCAGCTTGGTGTGAAGAAATCAACTGTGGGAGCAATAATTAGAAAATGGAAGACATACAAGACAACTGATAATCTCCCTCGATCTGGGGCTCCACGCAAGATCTCACCCGTGGGGTCAAAATGATCACAAGAACAGTGAGCAAACATCCCAGAATCACACGGGGGGGCCTAGTGAATGACCTGCAGAGAGCTGGGACCAACATAACAAAGGCTACCATCAGTAACACACTATGCCGCACTACTCAGATCCTGCAGTGCCAGACGTGTCCCCCTGCTTAAGCCAGTACATGTCCAGGCCCGTCTGAAGTATGCTAGAGAGCATTTGGATGATCCAGAAGCGGATTGGGAGAATGGCATATGGTCAGATGAAACCAAAGTAGAACTGTTTGGTAGAAACACAACTCGTCGTGTTTGGAGCAGAGAGAATGCTGAGTTGCAACCAAAGAACACCATACCTACTGTGAAGCATGGGGGTGGTAACATCATGCTTTGGGGCTGTTTCTCTGCAAAGGGAACAGGTTGACTGATCAGTGTACATGAAAGAATGAATGGGGCCATGTATCGTGAGATTTTGAGTGCAAACCTCCTTCCATCAGCAAGGCCATTGAAGATGAAACGTGGCTGGGTCTTTCAGCATGAAAATGATCCCAAACACACCACCCGGGCAATGAAGGAGTGGCTTCGTAAGAAGCATTTCAAGGTCCTGGAGTGGCCTAGCCAGTCTCCAGATCTCAACCCCATAGAAAACCTTTGGAGGGAGTTGAAAGTCCATGTTGCCCAGCGACAGCCCCTAAACATCACTGCTCTAGAGGAGATCTGCATGCAGGAATGGGCCAACATACCAGCAACAGTATGTGACAACCTTGTGAAGACTTACAGAAAACGTTTGACCTCTGTCATTGCCAACAAAGGATATATAACAAAGTATGAGATGAACCAAATACTTATTTTCCACCATAATTTGCAAATAAATTCTTTCCAAATCAGACAATGTGATTGTCTGAATTTGTTTCAACATTTTATCTCTCATAGTTGAGGTATACCTATGATGAAAATTACAGGCCTCTCTCATCTTCTTAAGTGGGAGAACTTGCACAATTGGTGGCTGACTAAATACTTTTTTGCCCCATTATATAATATAGGCTGAACTGTCCAGAAAGTGCACATAGTAAGTACTAAATAAAATATATAAATGCTACCTGTACAAAAGCTTACCTATACAAGGAGCATAGGAAGTTTAATATAAATTTGTATCAATAATGACACCTGAATATATATAAGAAAGGAATGTCATAGAAAGCAACGGACAGAGATATAGGGGGTTGTGTGCAGGGGAGAACCAAGTGTTAAACCACTAAGTAAACACTATAGAAGACATAATAGAGGGTACAGACATGGACTATTACTCCCAAAAATGCATGAGGTCGTATTTAGAGTTAAAGCTTTGGGGTGTTCTGGTCCTCAGAGTGAAGATCCAGAACACCACACGTTTGGCTAGGAGGATGTCAGTGTCACCTCCTCTCTTGGGTACCATAACCTTTTCAATGACTGTCCATCTGTCCATCTGAATGTATGTAATTCACAATTGTGTGTGGTGGCAAAATGTTGTACTAGGGGGGTAGTAGATGTCCCCCTAGACAAAGTGGACATATGCTCTCAAATACGTGAATTGATGTCTCTGGATGTTAAACCTACATATTGTAATTTACATTGAGTACAGGTGATAAGGTAAATAACATTGGTACAGGTACAATTTAAGCAGGTCTTAATAGGATAAGTTAAACCATTGGCAGTAGACGTAAAGGTGTCGCTGACTTGTACATAGTGACAAGGTTTACACTTCCACAGCGAAACATACCTAAATGTCTAAGCCAAGAGCTTTGTGGTCTGGTTTGCTTTTTAAGCTGCGTAGGAGAGAGTAGAGATGCCAAAGTTGGACATTTCTTGTAAGAGCATCTTACACCCTGTTGTATTAAGTCAGTCAATTTGTCGTCCGCTGCCAAAAGGGGAAAAAGTTGTTTAATTATTCCACACATTTTGGAGTATTGGGCACTGTAAGTAGTGACAAAATAAACCCCATGGAATGCATTGTCTTTGTCCTTGGGTTTATCAAGGAGGAGAGCATCCCTAGGTATTAGGTCAACTTGTTTTTTGGCCTCCTGAATGTGGCTGGGGGCATATTTCCTCTGAAAAAGTCTCTTCTCAAGGAACCTAGCTTCCTGCACGTAATCCTGCTGTCTACTGCAGTTTCTTTTGAGCCTAGAGAATTCACCCTTGGCTACTGCATATGAAACATTTTTAGGGTGGCAGCTGGAAGCGTGCAGCAAGGTATTTCCAGAAATAGGCTTGTGGTATATGTTGGTATTTACTCTGTCCTCCTGATTGCCTGATAAACAAATATCAAAGTAGTTTATTTTTTCAGAGTCAGATGTAAAGGTGAAATTGAGTTCAATTTCATTGTCATTGACCCATTCCAAAAACAAGGGTATCATATCTGAAGGGCCTGACCAAATAAAGAGCAGGTCATCTATGTAGCGCTTATAAAAGTGCACATATGACCTGAAAGGGTTATTATCTCCAACGATGTGGCACAATTCCCATTTGCCAAGGTAAAGATTCACATATGAGGGGGCAAGTTTTGCCCCCATGGCGGTGCCATATCTTTGGAGGTAATATTTACCTTCAAATTGAAAGAAGTTGTGAGTAAGGAGAAACGAAAGTATATGAATAATATAAGACTGAAAGTCGGTGGTGTAGTCAGCATGGGTACTCAAGAAATAAGCTATTGCCTCTATACCCTTAGAGTGTGGTATAGAGGAATACAGCGAAACCACATCTACTGTTACCCAGGTAAAAGACTTATTCCATTTCAGATCTTTAACGAGGTTTAAAATGTGTTTAGAATCCCTGGTATAGGATGGAAGGGAAATGACGATAGATTGGAGAATGGAGTCATGCCATTGAGAGAGCCTTTCTAAAATGGAGTCTACTCCACTGACTATGTTACTAATATATATTACTAACATATATTATGTATTGCTACATGAAATATTTCATCATATCTTTGTGCTCCTGTTACGTGTTTTATGTATGTATTTACTAGTCCAACTTTTGCTCATGCAGCATTTTGGGTTAATTTCTTTCACTTCATAACATCTGAGGGTGTTTCAATCAATTAGTTTTAACCAATTAGAATGAGTTTTATCCCTTATATTCACTTGTAAGGTGGAGCACTACAGGTTATGATTACGGCTCATCACCGAAACATGTCAACCGTCTAGTGCTTACACCCTGATGTTAATAAAGGAACTTTTATTTTAAGCAAGACCGCTCCTTCCTAATTTTATTATGCTGTACAAATCATGACTGTCTCATTTTTTTAAATAATATTAATTTTTACTATATTTAAATCACATGAATAAATAGTGTAAATTATACCTATAATACCTCTAATCTACACTAATAAGCTGTATTGGTATACTCAAATTGGTTTAGGGGCATTTAACGTATAACAAAATCCAAACTGATATTACTGTAACCCGTTGTGATTTGTAACCTATATGCACAAATCCCTTGTTAAGAGTGTATGTATATATAATTTATTCTCTGTAATGTTCTTAAAAAGTTTGCTGCTTAATATTTTTATTGCTATATACAGAAGATTAAATTAGTACTATTATCGATGTATACTGCAATGATTCCAATCCGAACCAAGTGGCTTATGATTGGTCGTTGCACTAGCTTAGTTTTTAGCCAATAGAAAAACAATCTTTTTTTTACTCGAAGGATGAGCTTGGTAGGTTGATCATCTGACCTTGACCCTTGAGAAGGCCCTCATGATTATTGAAGGCCCTCTATTGATCCATACGCTCTCTGTACACTTTCAGAAAACTAGTGTTCCAAATCATGGAACAGCTTGCACATTTGAGTAGCAACAACTGCACCACTGAGGAACTTTGTTCTCTCCCGGTATTGCGGCCAGCCGAAGAACGGATTTAGGATTTGTACAAGGACATTTTTATTCTTTGTGATGCTTTTAACTTCTAACATCCAGTATGTGCAAATTGTATAGCGCTTTTGGTTGCTTTTAACAAACACACCTGAGTTGGAGTTGTGCTCTATTCTATGTTTTTTTAGATTACTTTTCTACCTTACTCCATTGGGCTTGAGGATTACTTTTCTACCTTACTCCATTGGGCTTGAATTAGGAGCTACAACTGGCCAAGCTTTTAAAGGGCCGTCTACTCCAGAATTGTTTTTGTTTAAAAATATAGATAATCCCTTAATTACCCATTTTCCAGTTTTGCATAACCAGCACGCTTATATAAATATACTTTTTACCTCTGTAATTACCTTGAATCTAAGCCTCTACATACTGCCCCCTTATTTCAGTTGGAAATGCTATTGAAATAGATTAGTGTGCACTACAGGAGATGATACTATACAATGCTCTAAAAATACAATCCCTGTGATGTATCTAATGCTAGTTAAAAAACATAAATGAAGCACTAGGCTTCAGGATAGAGCAAATGCGCCGTTAGGCTAAAAGTATTCAACCACCAATAAGAGATATAAGTAAATTTAATACAAACAAATTAGTACAATTTTAAAAGGAGGGACGTCTCCCTGCAATTGCAAACAAGCTAGGTATAAAATGTGTAAAAACAAAAGCCCTTCTAATTCTCAAAGATATCAGGTACTGTGTCCTTTAACATCAACAGTACGCAGAGGGTATCGTATAGATGCAAACAGTAAAAAATAGTAAAAAATATATATATAACAGTATGTGACAGGTAAAAATTATATAGAGATTAAAGCTTGCATTTGGAGGAAATCATATAGCAAACTGTAGTTCGGCCAGCCGTAGGAGTTCAAACAGTTATGTATGATGACAGTTCTGTTCGGCTTTTTCTGAACAAGTTCCACACCGTGAAACTGAACTGAACAGCTGTCTGCCTTTACGCTGTCAGAGCATCGGATTTGGAAGACACACAGGGAAGGCGTGACGTCAGACGCCGACTCACACGTGCGGAGGTCTGTGGAACACTATCCCCAGGAGCAGCTGCGGACGCATTTGCGGTCCAAGTCTTGACCGAGAGATACACACCCTGGAAACATCCCCTTGATTCACGGTAAAGTAATATTGCCATTACGGTGTGGAACTTGTTCAGAATAAGCTGAACAGAACTGTCATCATACATAACTGTTTGAACTCCTACGGCTGGCCGAACTACAGTTTGCTATATGATTTCCTCCAAATGCAAGCTTTAATCTCTATATAATTTTTACCTGTCACATACGGTTATATATATATTTTTTACTATTTTTTACTGTTTGCATCTATACGATACCCTCTGCGTATTGTTGATGTTAAAGGACGCAATACCTGATATCTTTGAGAATTAGAAGGGCTTTTGTTTTTACACATTTTATACCTAGCTTGTTTGCAACTGCAGGGAGACGTCCCTCCTTTTAAAATTGTACTAATTTGTTTGTATTAAATTTACTTATATCTCTTATTGGTGGTTGAATATTTTTAGCCTAACGGGGCATTTGCTCTATCCTGAAGCCTAGTGCTTAATTTATGTTCCCTTATTTCAGTTCTTTTGACAGACTTGCATTTTAGCCAATCAGTGCTGACTCCTAGGTAACTACATGAGCATAAGCACAATGTTATCTATATGGCAGACATGAACTAATGCCCTCTAGCTGTGAAAACTATCACAATGCACTGAGATTAGAGGCAGCCTTAGAAATTAGCATATGAGTCTACCTAGGTTTAGCGTTCAACTAAGAATACCAAGAGAACAAAGAATTTGATGATAAAATTAAATTGGACAGTTGTTTAAAATTGCATGCCCTATCATAATCACGAAAGTAAAATTTTGACTCACATAAGATTCTTCTACAGGGTGACCTAAAAACTCATGTCAGCTATAGCTCAAGTGCTAAGCCGGTAGTGCACTAAACTTCCGTTCAAGTAGAGAAGTTCTTCACTTAGGTATATACTAAAGTAGTTGTATTTTGCTAATTTACTCCTATTATCAATTTTTCTTTGTTCTCATGCTATCTTGATTTGAAAAAGCAGTACTGTAAGCTTTAGAGTCAGCCCATTTTTGTTCAGCACCTGGGTAGCACTTGCTGATTTGTGGCTAAATGTAGCAAACCAATCAGCAAGCGCTACCCAGGTGCTGAACTAATAATGGGCTGGCTCCTAACCTTTCATTACTGCTTTTTCAAATCAAGATAGCATGAGAACAAAGAGAAATTGATAATAGGAGTAAATTAGAATGTTGCTTAAAACTGCATGCTCTATCTGAGGCATGAAAGAAAAAAATTGGGGTTAGTATCCCTTTAAACATTTCACACACATACATATATTTACACACATATGTTTACACACACATATATACATACACACATACAAATATACACATATACTTACATCTTTGAACCCTTTCGCGTTCCTTCGTCTTCTCATTTGTCATATACCTTTAAAACCTTTTTTGTCAATTAATGAAACTCAAGCTTTACTTCCATATAATTTACATGTGTTTTGTTATGCAAACTTTCAAGTGTTTTTTGGTTTATTTCAGATGTACAGAAGTGCAAAAATCGATGGTATTTCATGTAGGGCTTGAGCGCAAAACTTACTTCGCCACTTGAGCATAAAAATGTCAGCCGCATTTAGATTATCTGGCTAACATTTTTTTTACCATCCATTTAAAAGGTCCAAGCTCAAGATTGCGATCTACGTATATATGTATATATGTGTGTTCTGTGTGTTTTCTCTAGAAGTTGCATTAATGGGCTCCATTTATTAAGCAGCAGATGCTGCTTTGGAGCCCCATCGTTTCCGGTCGGCCTGAAACGGAAGTTAAGAAGCAGCGGTCGTACCTTTCTGGTCGCGGACTGAAATCATTGACAGCCACTGCTAGTGGCCGATTGGCCGCCAGTGAGCCGGGGGTGTCATTGCAAAAGCATTTCACAAGAAATGCTTGTGCAATTTTAAATGCAGACAGTGTATGCTGTTGGCATTGAGCGAGGTTGAACGGACAATCATGTCTGCTCGCCCGTTATTATATCTACCCCATTGTCTCTTATTTTTTCATCCTAACAATATTTACATGTAGCAGTTGGGGGTATGTAAAGCAAACAAAGAAAGGACGAGAAACTGTGTAAATAGTACATTTTCTTTTGCCCCACTGTTTACAAAAGAGTTCACCAGCAAGCAGATTTTGCATGATTTTGCATGAATATGTGTAGCCAGGATACATTTGCTTGCTTACTGAATAGCAATTTCACACACAAAGTGTGTCATATGTAACAGCACATCCTGTGATTTATGATAATTTAAATCATTTTGAATAGCGGGTGCCTATATTTTGAGCGGTTTTTAACACTTGCTGTATTGTTTTGTGTTTGAATACTATTACTATTGAATACTATTTTGAAAAGACTATTTTGCTTGTGTTACTCGGATGAGATCTGTCTTTTAAAATGTTGCTGAGAGTTTTATTTTATAGTTACAAGTTATCAATACCTATCTTATCTCTGTATTATTACATTTATTTGAAGTATTTTTATCTCCTTTACAGTACATTAATAATAATTTGTTAGCTACATCCTAAGCTTAGAGAATTTTGATTGAGCCTCTGATCCTACTAATGTTCACTGTTTTTTCTGATCTAATTAACTGAGTGGAACAAGAGAAGAAATCTTCACAGCATGTGGAATAGAAACCCTTCAGTGTCAACTTTATATAAAAGAAGTGATTATTCTAATGCCAGACAGGAACAGAACAAATTCTGTTTGACAAACTAATGGAGTGTACCAGCTATAATGGAAGGATATGTTCTTTAACACTGACTTTCTGAAATGTTTACACAAAAGCAAATTGATGAATACACTAAAGGTTTTATATTGGCAAGACAGTAATAGCAACCAACTTTCTTCCTTTTAAAGAATATGACCTGCAAACAATTGTTCCAGCTGTTCAGTATCACTGTAGGGCTTACAACCACTTACTGTTAGAAGCTCTATCCATTTTCATCAGTAAAGAATTTATCATGGACATAGCTGGTTTATTTTGTCATTCCAGGTTATATTTTTTTCCACATGCAATTTAGCTTCTGTTGCCATTGTGTACAACATTAAAAGGATTTGCAAACTGAGCACTGAATTGCAAACAATCTGCATACAAAAGACATCTATCATTAGCACTGAAACTGACATTTAGTTAGCAAAATTCACATTGTTTTATACATCCCATCTTTTCCTCAAGTCTTTCTGGGATGGGAGGTCTGGAAACTTGTGGGTGGAGCCACAACAGTGAGGGTGGGGTCACTGTTGAGCTGTGGATGGGGCAGAGGTGGGATGTAAATGGGTGGGCTTGGTTGGTGGATCTCAACTATGAATGGGCATTTCCTGACTGCAGCTTGTGATAGTCCCTTAAAACTAGAAGGCAGAGAAGCTGCAGGCCAGACCACCCAAGCTCCTATAATCCTGAGGAATTTGAGATAGTAAAAGAAAGGGATTGGTTTAAATATATAGGGCCAGATTATAAGTGGAGCGCAATATATTGATTCAGCGAAAGTGATATTTTCGCTCCCCTTAGTAATATCAGCGCATGCAAATGTGCGCTGGTATTACAAGTTAGGTGCAATGCGAACGCAACCTCCCGTAGCCACATAGCTCATGAGAGTGTGCTTCCATAGGCTCCAATGGGAGTCTTGTTCTCACGCCGTGAGACACAGCATGAGAACTAGAGCAACGAAAGTGGTACGTTGTGCATCGATTGGCAGCAGATTGTAACTACAGGGAGTGCAGAATTATTAGGCAAGTTGTATTTTTGAGGATTAATTTTATTATTGAACAACAACCATGTTCTCAATGAACCCAAAAAACTCATTAATATCAAAGCTAAATAGTTTTGGAAGTAGTTTTTAGTTTGTTTTTAGTTATAGCTATTTTAGGGGGATATCTGTGTGTGCAGGTGACTATTACTGTGCATAATTATTAGGCAACTTAACAAAAAACAAATATATACCCATTTCAATTATTTATTTTTACCAGTGAAACCAATATAACATCTCAACATTCACAAATATACATTTCTGACATTCAAAAACAAAACAAAAAACAAATCAGTGACCAATATAGCCACCTTTCTTTGCAAGGACACTCAAAAGCCTGCCATCCATGGATTCTGTCAGTGTTTTGATCTGTTCACCATCAACATTGCGTGCAGCAGCAACCACAGCCTCCCAGACACTGTTCAGAGAGATGTACTGTTTTCCCTCCTTGTAAATCTCACATTTGATGATTGACCACAGGTTCTCAATGGGGTTCAGATCAGGTGAACAAGGAGGCCATATCATTAGATTTTCTTCTTTTATACCCTTTCTTGCCAGCCTCGCTGTGGAGTACTTGGACGCGTGTGATGGAGCATTGACCTGCATGAAAATCATGTTTTTCTTGAAGGATGCAGACTTCTTCCTGTACCACTGCTTGAAGAAGGTGTCTTCCAGAAACTGGCAGTAGGACTGGGAGTTGAGCTTGACTCCATCCTCAACCCGAAAAGGCCCCACAAGCTCATCTTTGATGATACCAGCCCAAACCAGTACTCCACCTCCACCTTGCTGGCGTCTGAGTCGGACTGGAGCTCTCTGCCCTTTACCAATCCAGCCACGGGCCCATTCATCTGTCCCATCAAGACTCACTCTCATTTCATCAGTCCATAAAACCTTAGAAAAATCAGTCTTGAGATATTTCTTGGCCCAGTCTTGATGTTTCAGCTTGTGTGTCTTGTTCAGTGGTGGTCGTCTTTCAGCCTTTCTTACCTTGGCCATGTCTCTGAGTATTGCACACCTTGTGCTTTTGGGCACTCCAGTGATGTTGCAGCTCTGAAATATGGCCAAACTGGTGGCAAGTGGCATCTTGGCAGCTGCACGCTTGACTTTTCTCAGTTCATGGGCAGTTATTTTGCGCCTTGGTTTTTCCACACGCTTCTTGCAACCCTGTTGACTATTTTGAATGAAACGCTTGATTGTTCGATGATCACGCTTCAGACGCTTTGCAATTTTAAGAGTGCTGCATCCCTCTGCAAGATATCTCACTATTTTTTACTTTTCTGAGCCTGTCAAGTCCTTCTTTTGACCCATTTTGCCAAAGGAAAGGAAGTTGCCTAATAATTATGCACACCTGATATAGGGTGTTGATGTCATTAGACCACACCCCTTCTCATTACAGAGATGCACATGACCTAATATGCTTAATTGGTAGTAGGCTTTCGAGCCTATACAGCTTGGAGTAAGACAACATGCATAAAGAGGATGATGTGGTCAAAATACTCATTTGCCTAATAATTCTGCACACAGTGTATGTATGTGTATGAATATAAACATATATTTGTGGTTATATGTGTATACACACATATTAACACATATATATATATATATATATATATATATATATATATATATATATATATATATATATATATATATATATATATATATATATATATATATATATATATATATATATATATAAGCATATAAGCATATGCATATATATTGACAGGAAACACACAGTTCCCATAGACCGCTATATAAAAAAATGTTTTTTCTAACACCCTGCACCTGCCAACTTTAACCCCTCATAACTTCTTTTTGCAGGTTTTTTTTTATAAAAACAAAAAAAAGAAGATTTTTCATTTTGGGGGCAATTGGGGGTTATTTGGAAAATTAACCAGTGGTCTGACCTCTGGTTAATTTTCTGAGTGCTAATGTAATGGCTGGTTATTTATTGAACGACCGTAAATGGGGAATTTGCCCCATTACGAGTGTGCAATAAATTAGAGCTCCACTTGTAATCTAGCCCATAATGTTCTAAAGACAGAGCATTCTATTTTACACTACAATAAACATTTTACAGGCGGTATAATTTTGAGTTTAATGTCTCTAACTACTACTAAGTATTTTTAATTGTAGTTTTTGAAGGAAATTATACAAGTCTTTTAATTATACACTGGTCAATCAAATAATAAGGTTTGGTTTATTTAAAAAAAACAAAACATTTTATTACAAATATGAAAGAATAAACAATAAACAACTGATGATTTAAGCAGCATCAACAAGCATTTATTTATTAAGCTTTACAATATTCTTGGGCAGTAATTTATTAATGTACAAATCAACAATAGTAAATTTGTAATTATCAAGTTCAAAGTATATTCAGCAATTATATTTGTATTTTTAATTATATTTTCTTTGCAGTAGGTTGCATATTAGGAGAGAAATCAAAATGCTGTATTTATATTCTTAACATAGCTGCTCGAACTAATAATCATGGCAAGTAGGGATGGGCGAATGTTTCTAAAAATTCAAAATTTGAAACGAATTTTGATACATTAGTTCGTTCAAATCGAATTTTGAATGTTTATATAACATTTTAATTTAGAATTTTTGTTTTCAAATTTTTCAATAAAATTTGAAAATATTTGTTTGAATAATAGAGTGTTTAGCTATGTATTCATTTAATATCGAAATGTAATATTCGAATTCCAATGTAACATTCGAATTCAAATGTCACATTCGAATTTGAAATAGTATTTCTATTCTACAACTGTGTTTAATAAATGTAATATTCGAATGCTACATTTGAATTCGAATGCTACATTCAAATTTGAATGTCACATTCTAATTCGAAATAGTATTTCTAGTCTAATACTGTTTTTAAATGTAATATTCTAATTTGAATGTCACATTCGAATTCGAAATAGTATTTCTAGTCTACAACTGTGTTTAATAAATGCAATTTTCAAATTTGAATGGTACATTTGAATTTGAATGTAACATTCAAATTCGAAATAGTATTTTTAGTCTAATACTGTTTTATAAATGTGACATTCGAATTCGAATGTGACATTCGAATTCAAGATAGTATTTCTAGTCTACAACTGTGTTGTATAAATGTAATATTCGAATTTGAATGTTACATTTGAATTCGAATGTAGCATTTGAATTTGAAATAGTATTTCTAGTCTACAACTGTGTTTTATAAATATAATATTCAAATTCAAATGTGACATTCGAATTCGAATGTGACATTCGAATTCGAAAGTGACATTCGAAAACTGTAAATAACATTCGATAATAGAATTTTTAAGAATATTCGTTCTTATCAACATTCTATTATGTAAATGGAATTTCTACAATAACATTCATTCTAACATTCGAATTTGAATATAAAAACATTCGCCCATCCCTAATGGCAAGCAGAAGAACATTTGTTACCATATTTCCTGACATACCCAGCATACCCAGCATTACTGTCATCAGAGAAGACCAAGTAACTGGACATTTACGACCATAAAAGGCTAGCCAGAATTAATTAGCTATTAGTGCAACTTATCAAAATGTACAACATTAATTATGAATTCAATGGCATAACTTATATGGACATTACAATTTTGAATGGTTTAGGGTCATACTTATCTACAGACCAAACCTTCTCTTCCCCTTATGCCTACAGGCCAGGGTTTCAGGACACAAGTCAATCTCACATGTAAGTGATGGCAGAACCTCCCATAAGTACAAAGTTGTTTTAGGGTTACTCCAAGTCTCTTGACTGTGCCAGTTTTGTTCTAGATTTAGTTCAGCACCCCTTTTCTTTGCCTTTGTACCTACTCCATTTCTGGCGAGTTTTTTTTTATCTGGTGTTAATAATGTACAAAATATATGGGGTAAAAATATTCAATTCCATCTATGCAATGGTTCAACTTAGAATAGAAATAAACAAAATAGAGCCAGATTTTAAGGGACATAAAATAACTTTCAATCTTTATTAGAAGCATTTTTGCAATGTATAAGTATTAACAAAGGTCTAGTAGAAATGATCACTTTTTCAGTAATAGATTTTACTGTGCATAGAACATATGGACATATGTCTTGTGCACCCTCATTCAAATATGCCTGCTTGAAGAGCTGGTGGTGGCAAGCATTTTCCAGTTGTGATGCAAATTAAATATTTGCCTTCACAAAAAAGTGTGGGAACTCACCAACACTTCTATCCCCCCTCACAATATATATATTGTGTATATATAAAAATATAATCTATACACTTTGGTTAATGAAAGCAAATAAAATCCAATAAAGGGTTGAATAGTTGCTTTTGGGCCTGAGTATCGTCCTCTGTCACATAGTCTCGCCCACTTAATGTGCAATAGTCTTATTTCTGCTAAGGGGGCTAAATAACCCCAGAACAAGTAACACATAAATGTAAATGTAAGTACCATGTGTTACACACATTACGGGGTGATCACACAGCAGGGCTGCTGACAGGCTCGCTTTTAGTGTATTGTAGGAAGTGTTACTGCCCATATTTGAGGATCTCACTATCCCTCTAACCAGACTGCGCTGAAGCTCTTCCCAACAGCAGCAGCAGCAGTGTTTACTGAAGCGTTTCTGTTCTCTGTCCAGAGGGAGCTTCCTCCTGCAAAAATAGTGCAATAACTCTGTTCCCATGCGTTTCTGCTCAACTTGAGTCCTGCTGATACTCATAATTCTATCTTAAATATAAAATAAGAGTACTGTTCAAATAAAATATATTTTGGAACATCTAGTGTGTTAAGCAGATGAATATGATCCTTTTGGTAGCAATAATGAGAGATGGAACATTGTATAATATCCACAGCGTGACAAATAGTGAGTTATGTAGACAAGTGCTTCACAGTGACCTAGCTTGATCCCATTGAGGCTATACACTTAAGTTTAGAGCTCACTCAAAAACCTCAAATAGTAATGGGAAATGCTTATCTTGATGAATAGTTCTTTTGATTTTAAAGAATCTAGGTCATTATTTTCTTTTTCTTAAACAAAAATAATTACATTGCATTGCTAAGTTTTTATCAATATCCCTCCTACCTTTATTTTATTTGTTTTCACATTTGCTACTTCCATAAACAGTTTTAAATCATATGTGTGATCACTAATTTGTTTTTAATATGATTGCTAAGGGGTTAAACATGCATGGAACTCTACCATGGAAATCCAGGTGAGAATATAGCTCATAAAGTAATCCAGTGCATTGTACATGTGTATCCTACAATCTCCAGCAATATGCTCATCTGAAACCAGGGGAAAATACCAGTTGAGATGATTTGACTGTATGTTTAACTCACATGTCCCAACTGTCCCTATTTGGGAGGGACAGTCCCTAATTCTGAGCTCTGTCCCTCTGAGACAGCCATATGTCCCTATATGAAGAATTCCCTTAACCACCCAGACACAAACACTGACCGACCATACATGCCATGTTCACGCCCACTAACCACCTATGCCCCTGTCCCCTCCTGAAATGGCCCACCCACAACACAGCAAAGGCCCACATCAGCATCCTGAGTCCCTTATACCTAGCCACAAATATTGGGAGGCATAAATGTGTTAAACAACGAAGGCTAGTTTCCCTAACAAATAAAGAAATCAACCTTTTTTGTTATTTTATACTATTTATGTTACTCATACGTGATTTTTTTCTTCAAAATACATTAGAATAATTTATTTAATAGTTTCCAATTACAATTTCTCATTTAGTAATAAAATTGAATTCTATATATATATTTATATTAAGGTGGCATAGGTCCTTCTGGCGATATGTTTTTAAACAGCTATGTTGTGAAGTATACATCACACAACATTTATATCTGTTGCTTTGGAAGGGCTACCTTTCATGACTCCTTCAGTTTTACCCAGATCATGAAATCTGCTCTTTTACACCAAAGTATTTTAATAATATTTATCACTTTTGAATGTTCTTCAGTAAATGTAATCTACCCATTGCAATTGGCCATCAGTAACAAGAATGACCAGCATCACCTATAATTCAATACATTATATAGTACAATTTACAAAAGTGAATTAAAATGTTACAAGATATGATTAGTGTAAATAAATCAAATTACATAAAAGCTGTTTATTTGATAACATGCTACAACTTACTTGTTTTCTTGCAAAATGATATAAGCATGTTGACATGTTGGTGATTTTGGTTGCATTCTGCCTAAATCTGACTTCCTGTTTATCTAGTATTTACTTAATACTAAACCAGCTCATATTAATCTAGAAGATTTATGACATCAAGCTATAAATGCCCTCCTAAGGCTCCAGATTCTTTTTAGAGATGTGACAGGAAGTAATGGACACAGCACAAATTACAGTTTATTTTTAAATGGTAATAAACACCTGTTTGTTTTTTTTGTTTAGAATTTTACTTGTGCCACACTCCCTAGTGAGGCCAAAAGGCAAATTCAGTAACCTATAAATGCTGCCAATCAAAAAGGTGGTTTAGGCCATTTTGCAGGCGGAGTTGCCTGCAAAAGCCGGTATCGATTATTTTTGTCGGATGTTGCGATCACATATAAATGCAGCATGTATATTTCACCCATCGTCCGCTATTTTTACTCCCATAAACTAACAAAGAACCGGCGTCGCAAGTCGGTATCACATATTCAGCGCAAGGATTATGCGGCAAAAATGGAGAAATTTTACTCCATTTTCACCTCGCCACACAAGCCTTGTGCTGAGTATATGAGCAACTCCCTGGAAGTTTTAAGAAACACCTAACGAATGCGCAATATGTACCTCTCAACCGCCATCCCTCCACCGCAATAACTAAATAAATGTATTAACCCTTAATCCACCAACCCCCACATCGCTATCTAACTAATAAAGGCCTAGGCATAGATTTGGAGTTTGGCGTTAGCCGTGAAAACCAGCGTTAGAGGCTCCTAACGCTGGTTTTAGGCTACCTCCGGTATTTGGAGTCACTCAAAAAAGGGTCTAACGCTCACTTTTCAGCCGTGACTTTTCCATACCGCAGATCCTCTTATGTCAATTGCGTATCCTATCTTTTCAATGGGATCTTTCTAACTCCGGTATTTAGAGTTGTGTCTGAAGTGAGCGTTAGAACTCTAACGACAAAACTCCAGCCGCAGGAAAAAAGTCAGTAGTTAAGAGCTTTCTGGGCTAACGCCGGTTTATAAAGCTCTTAACTACTGTACTCTAAAGTACACTAACACCCATAAACTACCTATGTACCCCTAAACCGA
Source organism: Bombina bombina (assembly GCF_027579735.1). Taxonomy (NCBI): domain Eukaryota; kingdom Metazoa; phylum Chordata; class Amphibia; order Anura; family Bombinatoridae; genus Bombina; species Bombina bombina. Next base: position 992,294,748 of record NC_069503.1, read on the forward strand.
GGTCCCCCCACATCGCCGCAACTCGATTAAATTTTTTTAACCCCTAATCTGCCGACCGCCAACTACGTTATCCTTATGTACCCCTAATCTGCTGCCCCTAACACCGCCGACCCCTATATTATATTTATTAACCCCTAATCTGCCCCCCACAACGTCGCCGCCAGCTACCCCTATATTATATTTATTAACCCCTAATCTGCCCCCCACAACGTCGCCGCCAGCTACCTACACTTATTAGCCCCTAATCTGCCGACCGCAAAGCGCCACCACCTACGTTATCCTTATGTACCCCTAATCTGCTGACCCTAACACCGCCGACCCCTATATTATATTTATTATCCCCTAATCTGCCCCCCTCAACGTCGCCTCCACCTGCCTACACTTATTAACCCCTAATCTGCCGAGCGGACCGCACCGCTACTATAATAAAGTTATTAACCCCTAATCCACCTCACTAACCCTATAATAAATAGTATTAACCCCTAATCTGCCCTCCCTAACATCGCCGACACCTAACTTCAATTATTAACCCCTAATCTGCCGACCGGAGCTCACCGCTATTCTAATAAATGTATTAACCCCTAAAGCTAAGTCTAACCCTAACACCCCTCTAAATTAAATATAATTTTAATCTAACGAAATTAATTAACTCTTATTAAAAAAATGATTCCTATTTAAAGCTAAATACTTACCTGTAAAATAAATCCTAATATAGCTACAATATAAATTATAATTACATTGTAGCTATTTTAGGATTAATATTTATTTTACAGGCAACTTTGTAATTATTTTAACCATGTACAATAGCTATTAAATAGTTAAGAACTATTTAATAGTTACCTAGTCAAAATAATTACAACATTACCTGTAAAATAAATCCTAACCTAAGTTACAATTAAACCTAACACTATACTATCATTAAATTAATTAAATAAAATACCTACAATTACCTACAATTAAACCTAACACTAGACTATCAATAAATTAATTAAATAAAATACCTACAATTACCTACAATTAAACCTAACACTACACTATCAATAAATTAATTAAATACAATATCTACAAATAACTACAATGAAATAAACTAACTAAAGTACAAAAAATAAAAAAGAACTAAGTTACAAAAAATAAAAAAATATCTACAAACATAAGAAAAATATTACAACAATTTTAAACTAATTACACCTACTCTAAGCCCCCTAATAAAACAACAAAGCCCCCCAAAATAAAAAATGCCCTACCCTATTCTAAATTACTAAAGTTAAAAGCTCTTTTACCTTACCAGCCCTGAACAGGGCCCTTTGCGGGGCATGCCCCAAGAAGTTCAGCTCTTTTGCCTGTAAAAAAAACATACAATACCCCCCCCAACATTACAACCCACCACCCACATACCCCTAATCTAACCCAAACCCCCCTTAAATAAACCTAACACTAAGCCCCTGAAGATCTTCCTACCTTATCTTCACCATACCAGGTTCACCGATCCGTCCTGAAGAGCTCCTCCGATGTCCTGATCCAAGCCCAAGCGGGGGGCTGAAGATGTCCATGATCCGGTAGAAGTCTTCATCCAAGCGGGGCAGAAGAGGTCTTCCATCCGATTGAAGTCTTCATCCAAGCGGGGCAGAAGAGGTCTTCCATCCGATTGAAGTCTTCATCCAGGCGGCATCTTCTATCGACATCCATCTGGAGCGGAGCGGCAGCATCCTGAAGACCTCCGACGCGGAACATCCATCCTGGCCAACGACTGAACGACGAATGGCGGTTCCTTTAAATGACGTCATCCAAGATGTCGTCCCTCGAATTCCGATTGGCTGATAGGATTCTATCAGCCAATCGGAATTAAGGTAGGAATATTCTGATTGGCTGATGGAATCAATTTCAATCCGATTGGCTGATGGAATCAAGTTCAATCCGATTGGCTGATCCAATCAGCCAATCAGATTGAGCTCGCATTCTATTGGCTGTTCCGATCAGCCAATCAGAATATTCCTACCTTAATTCCGATTGGCTGATAGAATCGGAAAAACCTAGTGTTAGGTTTAATTGTAGGTAATTGTAGGTATTTGATTTAATTAATTTAATGATAGTATAGTGTTAGTTTAATTGTAACTTAGGTTAGGATTTATTTTACAGGTAATTTTGTAATTATTTTAACTAGGTAACTATTAAATAGTTCTTAACTATTTAATAGCTATTGTACCTGGTTAAAATAATTACAAAGTTGCCTGTAAAATAAATATTAATCCTAAAATAGCTACAATGTAATTATTATTTATATTGTAGCTATATTAGGATTTATTTTACAGGTAAGTATTTAGCTTTAAATAGGAATAATTTATTTAATAAGAGTTAATTAATTTTGTTAGATTAAAATTATATTTAATTTAGGGGGGTGTTAGTGTTAGGGTTAGACTTAGCTTTAGGGGTTAATACATTTATTACAATAGCGGTGAGCTCCAGTCGGCAGATTAGGGGTTAATAATTGAAGTTAGGTGTCTGCGATGTTAGGGAGGGCAGATTAGGGGTTAATACTATTTATTATAGGGTTAGTGAGGCAGATTAGGTGTTAATAACTTTATTATAGTAGCGGTGCGGTCCGCTCGGCAGATTAGGGGTTAATAAGTGTAGGCAGGTGGAGGCGACGTTGAGGGGGCAGATTAGGGGTTAATAAATATAATATAGGGGTCGGCGGTGTTAGGGGCAGCAGATTAGGGGTACATAGCTATAATGTAGGTGGCGGCGCTTTGCGGTCGGCAGATTAGGGGTTAATTATTGTAGGTAGCTGGCGGCGACGTTGTGGGGGGCAGATTAGGGGTTAATAAATATAATACAGGGGTCGGCGGTGTTAGGGGCAGCAGATTAGGGGTACATAAGTATAACGTAGGTGGCGGTCGGCAGATTAGGGGTTAAAAAATTTAATCGAGTGGCGGCGATGTGGGGGGACCTCGGTTTAGGGGTACATAGGTAGTTTATGGGTGTTAGTGTACTTTAGAGTACAGTAGTTAAGAGCTTTATGAACCGGCGTTAGCCCAGAAAGCTCTTAACTACTGACTTTTTTCCTGCGGCTGGAGTTTTGTCGTTAGATTTCTAACGCTCACTTCAGCCACGACTCTAAATACCGGAGTTATAAAGATCCCATTGAAAAGATAGGATACGCAATTGACGTAAGGGGATCTGCGGTATGGAAAAGTCGCGGCTGAAAAGTGAACGTTAGACCCTTTTTTGAGTGACTCCAAATACCGGAGTTAGCCTAAAACCAGCGTTAGGAGCCTCTAACACTGGTTTTCACGGCTAACGCCAAACTCCAAATCAAGGCCAAAGTGATTAACCCCTAATCCGCCATTCACCTACAACGCAAATAACCTAATTAAAGTATTAACCCCTAAACTGACAACCCCCCACAATGCAAACTACCTAAGTACCCTATTAACCCCTAAACCACCAACCCCCCACAACTCAAAGTATCAATATAATCACTAAGCCTCCTAACCTAACATCCCCTAACTTAAACTCAAATAAACTACCATCCTATTGGTCGTTCAAATCAGCCAATAGGATTTAAGCATCTCTCATCCTTTTGGCTAAATTAAAAAAAAAATTTGGGTAATTTTATTTTTTTAGATAGATAGTCTTTTTTATTTTCGGTAATGGTAGTTTATTTGAGGTTAAGTTAGGGGGTGTTAGGTTAGAGGGCTTAGTGATTAGACTGATACTTTGCATTGTGGGGGGATGGCTGTTTAGGGGTTAATAGAGTAATTAGGTAGATTGTGTTGTGGGGAGTTGGTGGACATGGCTGCCATCATGGGGTGACAGGGGTGACTCCTGTCATGGGCCCAAAGGGCCAGGGGACCCCATGAGACAAGAACAACTATTATTTAAAAAAAAAAAAATGGCAGCCACCAGAGGGTACTACAGCAGAGTGCTATTGAGCGTGGAAAATTTTATTACAAGGAGTAAAGCATTAGCATTTGAGAGGATTTCTGATTGTGCACTAAACCACTATGCACAATGTGAGACAGACTTGGCACTTTGTTTGTACAGTGTGTGCCTGAGTCAGACGGCAGATCACTTTCATTTGCAGAGGAGGTAGGACTTACTTAGTAAATGTTTTTTATTTCTTTTTGCAATTTTGGATTGTAACTTCAGTGTGGTAGTAGTTGTATGGTGTGGCCAGGGGTCCATAAAAACAATTTTTTTTTATCAATATGCAGCAGTGTATTTATGATTATTGACAATGCTATAGAAATTCTATATTTAAAGCCATGCAGAAATGTTTTTTTATATTAATATATATATATATATATATATATATATTACATTCCAGTTTACTTCCCCTTTATGCAAGGACTTTCCAGATGCAAGGAGGCATTTTATCTAAGATTTTTACATCTGCTTAAAATGTTATACTCTCAGACTGATTGCTCAGTGTTTGAAATGAGACAGGTTAACTTAACACTGTTCAGTTTACACTACAGCTGACTTATTTTGAAATACATACAAACAAGCCTAAATCCTGCATTTAACCAGATCTAATGGTATGAAACTGAGTACCACAGCTTATGGTTCCACCAAGACCATATAGAGTACAGCATTTTCAAAATCCATAAGTACAACTGACAGACGGGAACATTTGTACACCATATTTGAATTGGTGCTCTTGGTTGGGGAAAATGGGGGGGGAAAAAAACAAACCTATGTCAACCTTTCAAAAGTACTTTTCTTCATCTAGCCATCTACCCAGATCATTTATGTACATTTTTGAATTCACAGAATTATTTTTGTTTGCACATTTACAAATATGATTCTTTAAAAATGTTTTTTTTTTCCTGTGGGTCTCTCTGTGAGGGTGGGTGTGTTTGTCTTTGTGCATTTTCTGTGGATGTCTTTGAGGGTGTGTGTGCGTATGTATGTCTTTGTGTATTTTCTCTGGATGCCTCTGTAAGGGTGGGTGTGTATGTCTTTGTGTGTTTTCTGTGGATGTCTCTGTGAGGGTGGGTCTGTGTATTTATGTGTTTTCTGTGGATGTCTCTGTGAGGGTGTGTGCATATGTCTGTGTGTTTTCTGTAGGTGTCTGTCTCTGTGAGGGTGTGTGTATGTCTGTGCATTTTCTGTGGGTGTCTCAGTGAGAGTGTGTGCATGTGAATGTCTTTCTGTGTTTTCTGAGGCTGTCTCTGTCAGTGTTCCTTGGGTATATGTGCAAGTTTGTGTTTTAGTTTGTGTGTGTGTGTGTGTGCGTCCATTGTCTGTTCCTTTTTAGGACATTTTTACCTTACTACTGATTATTCAGATCTTTCTACAGACTTTTGAGACTAATGAGACTTTTCCGGAAATCACCAATCCACCATTTAACCTTTAAATTATTGTTTAGGCAGTTCAGGGCCCTTCCTTTCAGCCACTGCATGCTGTTGTCATCATTTAGTTGACATCTTCCTTGACAAAAAGATATTCAGAACTCCATATTTTGTTTTGTAAATCTCCTTTTTTGACAAAACTGTAGTCTACCTCATTACTTGTCAGGTCAATGTAATAAAGTGCTGAGTGTCTGTTTGGGTGTTTTTGTGTGTTTCTTTGAGTGTCTGCTAGAGTGTCTATATGTGAATCCTTATGTGATAGTGTGTTTCAGTGTATGAGTGTGTCTGTGTGTTTCTGTGTTTGTGTGTTACTACCTTTACAACATTTCCAAGTTTGAATACACTTAAGAATAAAGTGCATATACGTTTTAGTCACTTGGTCAAAAATTGCACATGTCAAAGTGGGGGGGGGGGGGGGGGCGCTGATAATTGGTTAAGTCAAGGGCCCCAAAATTTCTAGTGGCAGCTCTGTTGGTGGATTAGGGGTTAATAGTTTTAATAGGTAGTTTGCCTTGTAGGGGGATGGCGGACAAGGGGTTATGTGGGGGTTGGCGGATTTGGAGAATTTACAGGAGGCACTGGTTTCAGCAGTTGCACTGAAACCTACGCCGTATATGTACTCTCGCCCCTAGGCTCCAAGTTTGGCCTCTCTAGGGAGTGTAGTACAAAGCATAATTTTACACAAAAACAAAAAACTGTTTAATGTTCCTTTAACAAAAAGTTTATTTCATTAGTTTGACTGTAAAACTATAATATACATTCTTAATACTGCCTAGGGCTTATTCTGTTTTAAATTAGTATTATTCCTTTAATCTTTCTTCAGGTATTAGGTATTTGTTTCAGTGAAGATCTAGCCACAGGTTTTAATTACTTTTCTGATTGCCTTTTATTTTCTACCAGTTGTTCAATCAGTAAACTCAAAAAGGAGAACATCCTCTTTTCGTGTTGTCCCTGTTTATCACCAAAGGCAGAACCATTTTTAATCCCATAGGGATTTTTTTATGAGTAAATTATTTTGTAGAACCTATTCATCGTTAATCTTCTTACACACTGGCAAATAAAAATTGCATAGAGTGTACAAGAAGAACAGATTTGCATTAATCTATTTGCTTTATGTCTTTCTATTTACTTGCATTTTGGAAACAACATATAACTTCTTTAAAATTAGATGAAATACAACCTACTATTATCTAGATGGTTAGCTGTTTATCTGCCTATTCATTTCATACTGAAGCTTTTCCACTCTTGAACTATCCTGTCTGTGGTCTGTTGGTCTCATACTTTCATTAAAACAGAAGAATAATTGAATTTTGGAATGAAAGTAATTTCATACAGAAAAAAAAAACTACTACAAGCCTTACCACATATTTATGAAATGGATGTGCACATTGTCAGTTTCTTGATATGAGAATAAAATTAAAATGTGAATAATCCTATGGTCACAGTAGTTATATAATTAATATTATTGTAAGGATGTAAATGGACACTCCCATATGTCAGAATGTGTAAAAAAAAGTACACAAACATGTAAACACACTGACATATGTCAATCGAATACCAACAAGGGGCAGACATAGAGTGCATAAGGGTACCGTAATAGTAATATATATCACCAAGGGTCACAACAATAGTATCTACGATCAATTAGACAACATCTACTCTCATAAATACGAGTGATAGCCCAAATCAGAACAGCAAGAAAATATTTCAACCAGACTATTGAAACAACTTATCTTTAATTGGTCAGTGTGAAAAAACATATCTTTAACTGGACAGGGTGAAAAAGAAGAGACGTCAACTCATAGATCATTCCAAATACCAGTGTTCTAAACCCTGTAAAAAGCCTTAGTCGTATTGATGTGGGCTCCACCATGACTGATCTATATGCATAAGTAGACTGGTCTATGTAAATAAGTGGACAATATACAAAAAAATATACAGTGTACATTACTAACAAGAATCTGGTCAGACAACACCACTATGGACAATGAGAGATGCATCCGAAAAAAGAAAAGAAGAAATGATGTTAAATGTGAATGGTAAAAATTATAACAAATTGTAATAAAGTGTGTAACATATAGTACATAAAGCATCTAAACATAATTCTAACACAAAGAGCGCATATGAGAGCCCTCACAACTAAATCTAGATTCTTTGCGGACAGCAACAAGGCAGGTCGAATGCTAGCCAGGTCACTTAAAAAGCAGAAATACTCTACTTTTATTAAATCTCTTAAAGTAGCATCAGATAAACACACATCGAAAATTGAGGAGATCACTAACCAGTTTATTTCCTACTACACAAACCTATACAATATAACAAAAGACCCAGCGCTGGATGCACAACACAAGCTGAACTCCTTCTTAGCGGACATTCCTACGCCCGCCCTTACAGAAGATGACAGGCAAATATTAGATTCCCCTTTTACATTAAAAGAAGTTGTCCTGGTAATCAAATCACTACCTGGTGGGAAGTCCCCTGGTCCGGATGGCATTACCGCAAAACTATACCAACTCCTCCAAGAGCAAGTAAGCCCTCATCTCTGTTCACTCTTCTCAGACATAGACCGAGGTAAAGTTTTCCCTAGCACTTTATTAGAGGCATTAATAACTGTGATCCCGAAACCAAATAAAGCTACAGATATTGTAGGCAACTATAGGCCAATATCACTCATTAATATAGATATGAAACTATACGCCAAAATCCTAGCGAACCGCATAAATACAGTTCTGCCCAAAATAGTTCATCCGGACCAGGTGGGCTTCATTAGAGGACGGGAGGCCAAAGATAACTCTATAAGACTGCTCCATACTTTGCAATTTGCCCGTGACAACCATACTCCGATGTTCCTACTATCCACTGACGCGGAGAAAGCTTTCGACAGGGTGGACTGGCAATTCATGTGGGCCACCCTGTCGAAGTTTGGCTTCTCCGAAACGTTCATTAAGAGAATACAGGCCCTATATCATAACCCAAGCGCTAGAGTTAAGATTAATGATGTCACCTCCCAATAGTTCCCTATATCGAATGGCACAAGGCAAGGGTGCCCACTCTCGCCCTTGCTATTTGCATTAACAGTAGAGATTTTAGCAATACAAGTGAGGAATAACCCACATATCCAAGGCATAAAACTAGGCGACATAGACCAGAAATGCCTCTTGTTCGCGGACGATGTGATTTTCACTTTAAAATCACCGTCGACCACACTTCCAGCACTTCTCGATACGTTGGAGAACTATAAACAAGTCTCTAACTTTTCTATTAATATGGATAAGTCTGGCCTTATGCCGATCAACTTAGCATCACAAGAAGTTGAAAATTTAGCGCACATAGGAAGGTTTAGCATAACTGATAAACTTCAATACTTAGGATTAGCTATATCATATGATACTGACAAGCTTTTTACAGACAATTTCCTCGCACTCCAATTGCGCACCAAGAGCTTACTGGAAAAGTGGCACTCACAGGGACATTTGTCCTGGTTTGGAAGAATTAACACAGTTAAAATGATGATCATTCCTAAATACCTATATATCTTCCAAACACTTCCACTGGCTCTCCCAAACTCATACCTCAAGACACAACAAAAGCTAATTAATTCATTCATCTGGTCGTACAAACGCCCAAGAGTGGCACAGAACACATTATACCTTAGCAAAGAGGACGGGGGTCTCAATGTTCCTAATATCACCAACTACTACAGAGCAGCACATTTAGCAAGGATCATTTCTTGGAATCACGCACTTCCAGCAAAATTATGGGTACAGATAGAGGGACACTTAACACAGACCAGACACATGAGAGATTTACCCTGGCTCCCTAAAGCCACTAGACCACATTTGGCACAGCGTAATGAATACATTAGAGCTACACTCGAAGTGTGGGATTATGTCATATTGCATACCAAAGGTGTATCGACTGTAATTTCTCCACTTACCCCACTACTTCACAATCATTTGTTTCTACAACACAGTAGATTTACTCACACTAACCCAGTAAGACACTTGCAGAACCTTCCTTTATACCTTTTTGTAGGCCCAATGGGCATAAAAGACAGAACTGTACTAGAAGAAGAACTAGGGCCCCCCTTCCATAGCTGGTATGCATACCTGCAAATTAGGCACGCTATACATAACAACCCATACAAGAGAGATATCCTTAGACCACTAACCGCATTTGAGCAACTATGTACCAATCCTGTTATCACGAGAGCACACCTGTCCATAGCATATAAAATCCTTAGGAATAAATTTCCTGAGACACGCCCTTCCTACCTAGATAGGTGGTCTGAGGAAATACTGTATGACCTAGACGATGAAGATTTGAAACGTTGTTTCCGTAACACACATGCCTCCTCAACCTCCCTCTTGTTATCAGAACTAAATTACAAAATCATGGCCCGCTGGTATCTGACCCCACACCGCCTGCGGGTTATCTACCCGACGGCCTCTTCTAGCTGTTGGAGAAGGTGTGGCGAGACGGGCACCATGGCACATGTCTGGTGGTCCTGCTCGAGTCTAACCATATTTTGGCAACAAGTGGCTAAACTGATGAGCGAAACGCTAAACATAGAAATCACACTAAACCCTCACATCATTCTCCTTAACCATACTCCAAAACTCCCTTGCGCCTATAGAAAAAAGCTTTTCTTAATAATGCTGACATGTGCCAAGAGATTAATCCCCAGGCTATGGAAATCAACAGAAACTCCCACAATAGCCCAATGGATAGCTGAGGTTAATCATGTGATACTGCTAGAAAAAATGCACTACTGCTACCTAGGTAAACAAGAGATGATAACTAATGTACAATTTATCTGGGAGCAAAGACCTCATAGTACCCCTTAAAGCAGTTTAGGAACCAATAGAAGAACACTCTGAATCGTTTACTGGGTTTAAAAACTAAGTACTAAAAATTAAACATTAAAAAAGCAAACATACGAACTATTGGCTGTTAGTTAAGAACATAAAACCATCACTTTAAGCTATCAACTCTACATGTACAAACCTGTCAGTGTATGACCTGATTCTCTCCCCTCCTCTACCCCAGACCCCTGGCTCCCTTGAGCGCACATTCCGATCCCCATAAGCCACCTTGAGCAAATCACCGAGCTGTGCAGTACTAACTCAACTCATTGAATTCAGAATGTCTCCCCTTTCTCTCCATTCCTCTCCTAACAGTCTTTATACTTCCCTTTTTTGTTTATCCCTCATTTATCCTACCTCCCCCCCCCCCTCGCCACCCACAAAAAAGCTGGGCCACTGGTTTACTGTTGTTTGACAATGCTTATTCTGATAATACTGTATTATTGCTTATTTGTCTACTATGTCAAGAATTTACATTTTGATTTGTTGTAACCTAGTGAACCCTATTCTAATAAAAATTATTTAAACACAAAAAAAAGCATCTAAACATAAACGAATTGCAACACGTCAAAGGACAAATATCAGACAATGCCATATACGGCTAATATCATTGAACCTTATTGTTTCATACAGACAAGACTATATGAGATAGCTGGAATTAAATACAATTCATGCTTCATACATGCAGATAGCTTGTAAACATAACCTTAAAAAATAGTGGGGATGGGCCTTTGATGATAGGTAGCATTGCCATCCTGTGTTGAGTCCTTTGGGTGATAGTGTCCCTAATTCGAAGATCCAACGTGCTTCTTTTCATAGGAGTAGCTTATCCCTGTCCCCTCCTCTTCTGAGCGGTGGAACATGAGTGATTATACAAAATCTGATATCTTTCATGGAATGTTTGGCCTCCAAAAAGTAGTGTGCCACTGGTTGATCCGCCTTGCCTGAATTAAGGGCTGTGCAAATGGTTGAACGGTGGTTAGCCATCCTTGCCCTGGCATTGTCACTAGTCTTACCAGTATAGAATTTTCCACAAGGGCAATGCAACAGGTAGACAATATAGGTGGTAGTACAGGTAAGAAATGTATTAATTTTATACTTTTTCTCAGGATGTTGAAAACCTGTGCAAGTCAACATGCTGTTGCACGTGACGCAACTCGAACAACGAAAGCAGCCATTTTTCTTCTTTAGCCAGGACTGGATCTCATTTTCATTCTGAATGTCGGTCTTGACCAGAAGGTCTCTGAGGCTTCATCCTCTTTTATATGCCACTCTGGGCACTGCCCAATGTTGGAAGGGTAATGGGGGGTCTGACTGGATTAGTTTCCATAAATAGGGAAACCCACACACTTTGCCGTAAGCTTTAAATAGCAGATATATTAGAAAGTAAGGATCCAATAGTTAATCCGGGTAATCAGCAAAGTCTGAAGCGTGTAATGCACGAGTAAATGGGCAGGCGTTTACAGAAAACAGTCACTCACCAAAACTGCACGAACAACCAGGCATGTGCAGAAGTCGCTCACCAAGCTACCAACAGACGCATCTTACTTGTGTACCAGGATCACCACTGGGTAAGTCGTCACCTCTGTGCCGTGTACGAAGAGAGATTCAGACCTCCCGCTTCCGATCACACGGCTCACAGAGTCTCGCTGAGAAGCTTGTACGTGAGTAGAGTCTGGATGTCACCACGCCTCCTGCCAATGAAGTTTGCCCTCCTCCGGAATGATATCCACACAGAGATCCGCTCCAATAAGAAGCACAGGTTGGATGTATCGGAAAAAACTGGAGTAGATACAATTCAAAAGAGGAATCTGGCATCCATAGTAGAATTAAAAGTTCCAATACTTTATTCAAGCACTTTAAAAGGATAAACAAAGCAGAAAGACATAGAACGGTCAGAACATGGGCACAGCACAGACAGGCATACGCGTTTCGGACGTATACGTAGTCACAGCCTGAAGTGGTAGCCCGCACATTTGTTTAAAAGGCTATAAAACACTTGTGATAGGTTATACAATAAAACACACCCCAATGAACATGACCAGTAACAACATGTCAATTTTAACACCCCCTCCATTATCAGTACTGCATGGGTACACTTGTGGCTAGTAGACTAATTAGAACGAAAAAATCTCTCTATTATATATAAAATGCCAGATATTTTTATGGCCTTGAAATGTTACTATATTGACATCATGAAATGACATGGGAGGCCATAAAAATATCTGGCATGAATATAGGGTATGTATGTATTATTACTGTTATCAAGTTCTAATTTTTGTATATAACAATCTTTCATCTTTGGTCTTTTTTTATCACAATTTCACTGAGAGATATGTATTTTACCTATGTATTTACCAATCAATTTAGTCATTCTGTGACCAGCTTAACAGTTGTATTTCTAGTTTCTATCATCAATAGCTATGATGTACATATAATATTTTGTATATAAATATTTGATTTTCTATTATGAGCATTAGCATTTCATATATAATAGAGAGATTTTTTCGTTCTAATTAGTCTACTAGCGACAAGTGTAACCACGCAGTACTGATAATGGAGGGTGTGTTAAAATTGACATGTTGTTACTGGTCATGTTCATGGGGGTGTGTTTTATTGTATAACCTATCACAAGTGTTCTATAGCCTTTTAAACAAATGTGCTGGCTAGCACTTTAGGCTGTGACTATGGATACGTCCGAAACGCGTATGCCTGTCTGGGCTGTGCCCATGTTCTAACCGTTCTATGTCTTTCTGCTGTGTTTATCCTTTTAAAGGGTTTGAATAAAGTATTGGAACTTTTAATTCTACTATGGATGCCGGATTCCTCTTCTGGTCTGATCTATACTCATGGACTGAGTGATGACATCCCATTACACACTATACACGATTGTTTATATGCCAAAGCACTATGGTGATATATTTACTGTTTTGACAGGTTCAGCAATTTTGTTTTTGCACACAGTGCTCACTGATTTGTCAATTGCTTTGAGGGTGGGTCTAATAGGCCTATAATGTTTGTATTTCACACTCTTTGTCAGAAGAAGGGCTTCTTCTATCCCGAAACGGCACTTGAATAAATATTTTTTTTCACAGTTGACTGAAGTCCGGCAAATGCTTTATACTTATTAACTATATATATATATATATATATATATATATATATATATATATATATATATATATATATATTATAGGTATATACAGATTTATATATAGGAATATCTATTTTAAGATACTTAGAACATATTCCCCTATGTGAAGAAAATTGGAATGTGAAATATTTACAGTACATACATAGTCAAACATTTTATTAAACTGAGTATTGCATTAATATGATTTTCCAGGTTTTAATCTACTTGACTGCAAAGGGCCCCAATGCACTTGTATTTATTTATTTATATATATATATATATATATATATATATATTTATATATATATATATATATATATATATATATATATATATATGTATTTATGTACATGTGTATATATGTCTGTAAATACATATATACCCACATATAAATACTTAATACTAATACTAATAGAAACATATAATTTGATGGTAGATAAGAACCAAGAGGTTCATCAAGTCTACCCATATGACATATTACTATTTTCTTAAGATAGCCTTATGCATGTCCCAAAAATCTTTGAATTCTTTTAAAGGGACACTGAACCCAAATTTTTTCTTTCGTGATTCAGATAGAGCATGCAATTTTAAACAACTTCGAATTTACTCCTGTTATCAATTTTTCTTCGTTCTCTTGCTTTCTTTGTTTGAAAAAGAAGGCATCTAAGCTATTTTTTGGTTCAGGCCCATGGAAAGCACTTGTTTATTGGTAGGTGAATTTACCCACCAATCAGCAAAAACAACACAGTGGGGCATATTTATCAAGCTCCGTATGGAGCTTGATGCCCTGTGTTTCTGGCGAGCCTGCAGGCTCACCAGAAACAGCAGTTATGAAGCAGCGGTCAAAAAGACCGTTGCTCCATAACCTGTCTGCCTGCTCTGAGCAGGCAGACAGACATCGCCGGAAATCAACCCGATCGAGTACGATCGGGTTGATTGACACCCCCCTGCTGGCGGCCGATTGGCCGCGAGTCTACAGGGGGCGGCATTGCACCAGCAACTTTGAAAGTTTATTCCATGAATCCACCACCCTTTCTGTAAAAAAATGTTTCCTAACATTTTTCCTGAATCTGCTACCCTCTAAATTAAGATTGTGACCCCTTATTTTGGTATTTTTTTTTTGTGGACAATGCTTTCAGCTTCCACTTTATTAAGTCCCTTAAAATATTTGAAGGTTTCTATTATGTCACCTCTTCCCCTTGTCTCTAAACTATAGATATCTAAATCAAAGAGTCTTTCTTTGTATGTTTTAAATTTTAGACAATGTACCATTTTATTAGCCTTCCTTTGGACAGTTTCTAGTTTATTTATATCCTTTGGAGATGTGGTCTCCAGAACTATACACAATATTTCAGATGAGGCCAAACTAGCAATCTATAAAGTGGCATAAGAACCCTGCTATTTCTGCTGCTAATACCTCTCCCAATGCAACTAAGTATACAACCTTACTGACTGCAGTGCAGGATTGTCTACCAAATATTAAATCATCTGAAATAATAATTCCCAAGTCCCGTTCTCTTTAGTTACAGTCATTTAGATTATAATTTGCCTTTGGGTTTTTGGATCCTATATACATAACTTTAATCTTGCTAATATTACATTTTAGATCCCATTTATTTGCCCATTCCTCCAGTTTTTTAATATCAATGCTCATTTGATCCACTCCTCCTGGAACATCAACTCTGTATCATCAGCAAACAAGCACATCTTCTCATGGAGCCCACTTCCAATATCACTAATGAACATGTTAAACAAAACAAGCCCAAGAACTTACCCTTGGGGAACACCATGAGTAACTAACCCCTCATTTAAATATACTCTATTAATTGAATCCCTCTGCCTTCTATCCTTAAGCCAGCATTCTACCCACTTAACAATCTTAGGCCTAGATTTAGAGTTCTGTGGCCAAAGGGGTGCGTTAGCTACGCTGGCTTTTTTTCTCCCGCACCTTTTAAATACCGCTGGTATTTAGAGTTCACAGAAGGGCTGCGTTAGGCTCCAAAAAAGGAGCATAGAGCATATTTACCGCCACTGCAACTCTCAATACCAGCGTTGCTTACGGACGCGGCCAGCTTCAAAAACGTGCTCGTGCACGATTCCCCCATAGAAAACAATGGGGCTGTTTGAGCTGAAAAAAACCTAACACCTGCAAAAAAGCAGCGTTCAGCTCCTAACGCAGCTACATTGTTTCCTATGGGGAAACACTTCCTAAGTCTGCACCTAACACCCTAACATGTACCCCGAGTCTAAACACCCCTAACCTTACACTTATTAACCCCTAATCTGCCGCCCCCGCTATCGCTGACACCTGCATATTATTATTAACCCCTAATCTGCCGCTCCGTACACCGCCGCAACCTACATTATCCCTATGTACCCCTAATCTGCTGCCCCTAACACCGCTGAACCCTATATTATATTTATTAACCCCTAATCTGCCCCCCCAACGTCGCCTCCACCTACCTACAATTATTAACCCCTAATTTGCCGACCGGATCTGACCGCTACTATAATAAATGTATTAACCCCTAAAGCTAAGTCTAACCCTAACCCTAACACCCCCCTAAGTTAAATATAATTTAAATCTAACGAAATAAATTAACTCTTATTAAATAACTTATTCCTATTTAAAGCTAAATACTTACCTGTAAAATAAATCCTAATATAGCTACAATATAAATTATAATTATATTGTAGCTATTTTAGGATTAATATTTATTTTACAGGCAACTTTGTAATTATTTTAACCAGGTACAATAGCTATTAAATAGTTAATAACTATTTAATAGCTACCTAGTTAAAATAATTACAAAATTACCTGTAAAATAAATCCTAACCTAAGTTACAATTAAACCTAACACTACACTATCATTAAATTAATTAAATACAATACCTACAATTATCTACAATTAAACCTAACACTACACTATCAATAAATTAATTAAATACAATACCTACAAATAAATACAATGAAATAAACTAACTAAAGTACAAAAAATAAAAAAGAACTAAGTTACAAAAAATAAAAAAATATTTACAAACATTAGAAAAATATTACAACAATGTTAAACTAATTACACCTACTCTAAGCCCCCTAATAAAATAAGAAAGACGCCCAAAATAAAAAAATGCCCTACCCTATTCTAAAATTAAAATAGAAAAGCATGCCCCAAAGAATTCAGCTCTTTTGCCTGTAAAAAAAAACATACAATACCCCCCCCCAACATTGCAACCCACCACCCACATACCCCTAATCTAACCCAAACCCCCCTTAAATAAACCTAACACTAAGCCCCTGAAGATCTTCCTACCTTATCTTCACCTCGCCGGGTATCACACCGATCCGTCCTGGCTCCGATGTCTTGATCCAAGCCCAAGCGGGGGGCTGAAGATGTACATGATCCGGCTGAAGTCTTCATCCAAGCGGGAGCTGAAGAGGTCCATGATCCATCTTCAATCTTCTTTCTCCCGGATCCATGTTCATCCAGCCAACGCGGAACATCCATCTTCACTGACGACTTCCCGACGAATGACGGTTCCTTTAAGGGACGTCATCCAAGATGGCGTCCCTCGCATTCCAATTGGCTGATAGGATTCTATCAGCCAATCGGAATTAAGGTAGGAAAATTCTGATTGGCTGATGGAATCAGCCAATCAGAATCAAGTTCAATCCGATTGGCTGATCCGATCAGCCAATCAGATTGAGCTCGCATTCTATTGGCTGTTACGATCAGCCAATCAGAATGTTGTTGAGGATCACTATGGCAACTGTTTTGGCTGCAATTTTCACTGGGAGGGGCTTGTTTGGCTTTATATGTTCAGTCACTTTCAGTTTGTTTTTGTCTGAGGAAGGAGAGTGTGTCCCCGAAACGTCACGCTAAATAAAGTTTTTTTGATGAAAAGACCAGTGAGTGCCTTCCTTCATCGTGTACATATATATATATAAATATATATATATAAATATATATATATATATACACACACATACATATTTAGACATATATATGTATGTATCTCTATGTTAAAGACCTTTGCAGTCCTTTTTTTTACTAACAGCTCACATGTTATATCTTTGAGCGCTTAAAACTTTTTAATGCAATATTTGTTATTAATAATTTCTATCAGACAGTGTTAATATGATTGTAACTGTACTTTACATTTTTTTGAAGTATATTTTAGCACTTTTTATCTTGCGTAACAGTTAACCAAAGCTCTAATGATGCGCTAAAACAAGCATTTACTTTCAACTTGTAATATGCACACTCCTTCCGACGCTCGCAAACAGCCAAGATAAACCCGATATCACTCGCACAAAACAGTTAGCACAGCACTCTTAGTCTAGCCCTTACTGTCTCTCAAGCATTATCTGAATAGCAAACTAGCTAGAAGATTTATAACAACTAACTAGATAAGCCTTCCTGCAGAAACCACAGTCTCCTGGTACGGCTGTCACAGGAAACATAGAAACATAGATATTGATGGCAGATAAGAGCCATAGTGTCAGGGTTTTTTCCCTGTTTTGTTTGCAATGTGCTGCTGGCAGCCATTTTACTCACCTCTCTTGCTGACTATGGTGCATTGTGGGAGATGCTGCTCATTTCCTGCACTTCCTTTTATGGCCAGACTGCTGTGCATCATCTGTGTGAGACAGGATGCAGTCTCAGAATTGTGATGTCATCACTTATTATTTAAAGGGCCTCTGTTCAGTATGCTTTGCCTTTGCGTTGTCTCAGACCTGTTTGTGAGAGTTCCTGTGTATTACCTGGCTGTCTGACGTCCTTCCTGGTTCCTGATCCCTGGCTTGTTCCTGACTCTGCTGTTTTCCTTGTTCCTGATTCCGGCTCGTCTGACTACTCGCTTTGGCTCCGGATTCGGCTCATCTGACTATTCGCTTTGGATCCTGACTCGACTCGTCTGACTACCAGATCTGGTTTTGACTCCTGGCTTGTTATTTGACTTGTGAACTTTTTATTATTTTTTGCTATTAATAAAGGTGTGATTATTTTTGCACTTCTTGTCTCAGTCTGATTACTGGCACCCTGACATTACGCAAAGGCCATGAATCCTGATGGTGCTAATAATCTACCTTTACCTGCCATCATTTCCAGGATGGATGAACAGGATTACCGCTTGGATCAATTTGCACTAGCCCTGCAAATCCTGGTGACTCACACTGCACATTTGGACCAAAGTGTCCCACAAGTTATGGCAGCTCCTGGTTCTGCTGCTGCACCTTGTCCTAGCAGGAGTATGTCCGGTTCTGCATGTCTACCTCAGCGATATGGAGGCGATTCTATTCAGTGCAGAGGGTTTTTGAAACAGGTGGGCATTTACTTTGAGATGTTACCTCAGGCGTTTCCCTCTGACAGAGCTAAGGTGGGATTTCTCATCTCGTTACTCTCTGACACAGCACTTGCCTGGGCTAATTGCTTGTGGGAGACTAATAAACCTGTGATTTCAAATTACCCTGAATTTGTGGCCTCCTTTCGAAAGGTATTTGATGTTCCGGCTTGCTCTTCCTCTGCTGCTAAATGACTCATGTCCATTCAGCAAGGTACAAGATCTGTTGCTCAGTATGCTATTGAGTGCCGTATGCTTGCCGCAGAGGTTGGTTGGAACAGTGAAGCCCTTGTTGCCTCCTTCTTTCATGGGCTCCCTGATGCGATTAAAGACGAAGTTGCTGCCAGAGATTTACCAGAGGATCTCGAGGCATTGGTGTCTTTTTTATCCTAATTGACATCAGACTCAGAGAGAGGCCCTCTTTCAAGGAGCGCTTGCGGAAGCCTCCTGTTCCATTGTCTCCTACGTGTTCGTTCCCACCCATGACTCTCTTTCCTCCAATGCCTCCTGGTCCCGAGTCACCACGTACCGCTGAGCCAATGCAGTTGGGATTCACGCATCTCTCAGCGGCGGAGAGGGCCTTTAGGAGGAGGGAGGGGCTCTGCCTCTATTGTGGTTTACAGGGCCACCTTTTGAAGTCTTGTCCTACACGGCCGGGAAATGCTCACACCTAAGGTCCTGTCAGGGGCAGACCTTGGGTGGTTTATCCTCGTCCCCAGAACTGCTAAAGGAAAAACCTTTGGTCAAGGTTGTCCTTTCCTGGGTGGACTCCTCCATAGTCACCCAGGCTCTTGTTGACTCCGGTGTTGCTGGCTATTTCATTGACAGTGCTTTTGTATCAAAGCACTCCATTCCTGTTTTGCCTCGGTTCGTTCCTCTTGCTATTGAGGCCATTGATGGCAGGCCCCTTCAGCCCGCACTCGTTACTCACGAAACTGCTCCGTTGTTCATGGCTGCTGGGGTTCTCCATTTTGAAACCCTCCAGTTCCAGGTGAAAAACTCTCCACATTTTCCAGTTGTTCTGGGTTATCCCTGGCTCCAAAAGCACAATCCCAGTCTCGACTGGTGCAGGTCCGATATTTTGTCGTTGTCCCCACAGTGTATTTCCACTTGTCTTCGTAAACCAGTTAAAGTCTTGTGCACTTCTTCGGTATCTCAATTGCCAGAGGAGTACTGAGAGTTCCTAGATGTTTTTGACAAGGTGCATGCTGGTACGTTGCCTCCTTACCGGTCTTACGATTGTGCCATAGACCTGCAACCCATAGCCATTCCTCCTCGGGGCCGGGTTTACCCTTTGTCTGTTGCAGAGAATTGTGCTATGGAGGAGAATGTTGCCGATGCTCTGTCGCGGGGAATCATCCACAAATCCTGCTCTCCTGCAGGGGCTGGCTTCTTCTTTGTGAAGAAAAAGGGTGTCGCGCGTTAAGACCATGCATCGATTATAGGGGTCTTAATCATCTTACTATTAAGAATGCTTACCCTATTCCGCTCATTATGGAACTCTTTGACCACCTCAAGGGAGCTACGGTCATTACTAAACTTGATTTGAGAGGAGCGTACAATCTCGTTAGGATCAAGGAGGGTCACAAATGGAAAACAGCGTTTAACATCAGGAGCAGGCATTATGAGTATCTTGTAATGCCATTTGACCTATGTAATGCTCCTGCGGTTTTCCAGGAATTTATTAATGATGTCCTACGAGATATGTTGCAACAGTGTGTTGTGGTGTACTTAGATGACATCCTCATACACGCACCCACACTTGAGGCTCATCGTTCTGATGTTACACAGGTTCTTCAGAGACTACGTGAGAATGGCCTGTTTTGTAAACTCGAGTTCCATCAGACTCAAGTAACCTTCCTAGGTTATGTTATCTCTGTTGCAGGGTTCTCCATGGATCCTGACAAGTTATCTGTAGTTCTGCAGTGGCCTCGCCTAGTTGGTCTCCGGTCTATTCAACGTTTTTTGGGGTTCGTCAATTACTATAGAAAGTTTATTAAAAACTTTTCTTCCTTGGTGAAACCTATCATAAACATGACCCGTAAAGAGAATGATCCACGCCATTGGTCACCTACTGCCATTAAGGCTTTTGATAGTCTTAAGACTGCCTTTGCTGCCGCTCCAGTTCTGGCTCATCCTAGCCCTGTTCTGCCTTTCGTTCTTGAGGTCGATGCATCTGAGATTGGAGTAGGTGCCCTCTTGTCTCAACGTCCTACGCCTGACGGTTCCTTGCATTCATGTAGTTTCTTCTCTAAGAAATTGTCTCCAGCGGAGTGCAATTATGAAATTGGTGACAGGGAATTACTGGCCATAATTTTGGCACTCAAGGAATGGAGGGATCTTCTCGAGGGTACTAGTATGCCAGTGCTCATTCTTACTGACCACAAGAATTTAACTTATCTATCTGAAGCAAAATGTTTGTCGCCCAGACATGCCAGATGGGCGCTATTTTTGTCTCGGTTTAATTATGTGGTCTCCTACCTGCCTGGTAGTAAGAATGTTAGGGCTGATGCCCTCTCTCAACAATTATCACCTCTGTTATATCTCCTGACCATATTTTAGCTACCATACGTACTAATTTGACTTCTTCCTTGGGGAGGAGATCCTGGCTGCACAAACCAATGAACCTCCTGAGAAACCTAGTGGTAAGTGTTTTGTTCCTGAGAATCTTCAAACTAAACTTTTGCACACTTACCACTATCCTAAAGCCGCAGGTCACCCAGGCAAGAACCAAATGATTTGGTCTGTCACTCGACAATTCTGGTGGCCAGGTCTTCGTTCTGATGTTGCTGCGTATGTTGCCTCCTGCTCAGTTTGTGCACAGAATAAGACTCCTCGACGTGTTCCTGTGGGTCTACTTCAACCTGTTGCTAATGGTGAGCGTCCTTGGACACATCTTTCCATGGACTTCATTGTCGAGCTCCCTGTTTCCAATGGCAATACTGTTATCCTTATGGTGGTTGACTGTTTTTCTAAAATGTCACATTGCATTCCCTTGATGAAGTTGCCTACCGCTTGCTTCAATTTTTTTTTTTTTTTGAAAAATATTTTTTTATTGAGGCGATCAAAACATACTTGCTTCAACTTTTGCCCGGGAAGTCTTCCGTTTACATGGGTTACCCAAGGACATAGTGTCGGACGGGAGTAGCCAGTTTGTCTCCAGATTTTGGCGTTCCTTTTGTGCTCAAATGGGGATCCAGCTTTACTTCTCCTCGGCATATCACCCTCAATCCAATGGGGCTGCGGAATGGTCTAATCAAGCTCTGGAACAGTTCCTCCGTTGCTATGTCTCAGATCAAGACAATATGTCAGGTTAGGAAAAGTCCAGCAGAAGACCCAAATGCTAGGGCGAACTTAAACAACACCCTTGCACTCTGAGTTTAATCCAGGACTTGACCCCACGATAACCTCTAAAAAACAATGTACTCACGATATGGAGCAGGGGTAGCCTGAGTCCAAAGTAATTCAAGATATTAGCCAAATAGACTTCTGAGTAAGGAACTGGTTACAGGAAAAGTCTTACACAGAATCAGGAGAGCAGGGATAGTCACTTATACTCAGACAGAGGAAGGGCAAACAAGAAACAGTTAATAATGCAGGAGTAGGTAACTTGTTATCAGGCAGTTTGAGGGTTAATACTGTGTAGTCAACCCTTGAAGAGTTTGGCAACAGGTTATCAGGCAGTTTGTAGGTTTATACTGAATAGGCAGTACATGCAGAGTTAGATAACAGGATAACAGGTAGTTTGAGGGTTAATACAGATTAATCAGTACTTGCAAGGATTGGCAACAGGTTGTCATGCAGTTTGAGAGTTTCACAGAATAGACAGTCTTTGCAATGTTTGGCAACAGGATATCTAGCAGTTTGAAGGTTTACACTGAGTTACCAGTATTTGCAGAGTTTTGGCAACAGGTAAACATGCAGTGTGAGAGTTTCACAGAATAGACAGTCTTTGCAATGTTTGTCAACAGGATATCAAGCAGTTTGAAGGTTTACACTGAATTACCAGTATTTGCAGAGTTTTGGCAACAGGTAAACATGCAGATTGAGAGATTCACAGAATAAATAGTACTTGCAATGTTCGGCAACAGGTTATCAGGAAGTTAGAGGATTAACCCAGGATAGTCAGTCTTTGCAGAGTTAGGCAGTTATAGAGATTCCACAGCGAAGTCCTCACAGGAGCCACAAAGAGAAACAAACAAACGGGCACTGAGGAAACAGGAAGCCCGGAATAAAAAGCCTGGTAGTGACATCATCAGGAAGGGGCGGCTCAGACTAACTGTCAATCAAGCACACAGAAAGGACAGCTGGAGCTTCCCAGCGGCCGAGTGTGACACAATAATTGGTCTGAACTGTTACCTTGGCCAGAGTTTGCTCGTAATAGTGCTATTAAAGCTTCCTCCAAGTTATCCCCGTTCATGGTGAATTATGGGTTTCAACCATCCTTGTTGCCCGATTCATTCATGTCTCAGGGTATTACGGCTTTGGAGGAGCATCTCTGGCAACTCCGTTCCACGTGGGTGCAGATTCAGGATTGCCTTCATCATTCTATGAAGCGCCAAAAGTTCCAGGCTGATCGTAGACGTCTGCCTGTGCCTTCCTACCAGGTTGGTGAGAGAGTTTGGCTGTCCTCCCGCAACTTGAACCTTCGTGTGCCTTGCAATAAACTGGCTCCCTGTTATGTTGGTCCTTTTCGAATACTCCGACGGATCAATCCTGTGGCCTACGCTCTTGACCTTCCTCCTGCAATGCACATGTTTTTCATGTCTCCCTCTTGAAACCATTGGTTTGTAATCGGTTTACCACTGTGTTGCCTCATCCCCATCCTATCTTTGTTGACAACCATGAGGAGTATGAGGTCAGCAGCATTATTGAATCTTGTATGTCCAGAGGCTGTGTACAGTATTTAATTCACTGGAGGGGCTACGGTCTGGAGGAGCGTTCTTGGGTTCCCTCCTCTGATGTTCATGCTCTTGCCCTCCTCTGTGACTTCCATGCCCGTTTCCCCAAAAAGCCTTTTGTCCTCCTGTAGGGGAGGGGTCATT
Organism: Bombina bombina; assembly: GCF_027579735.1. Taxonomy (NCBI): domain Eukaryota; kingdom Metazoa; phylum Chordata; class Amphibia; order Anura; family Bombinatoridae; genus Bombina; species Bombina bombina. Next base: position 992,318,485 of record NC_069503.1, read on the forward strand.
GAGGGGAGGGTTTTTTCCCTGTTTTGTTTGCCATGTGCTGCTGGCAGACATTTTACTCACCTCTCTTGCTGACTATGGTGCATTGTAGGGGATGCTGCTCATTTCCTGCACTTCCTTTTATGGCCAGACTGGTGTGCATCATCTGTGTGAGACAGGATGCAGTCTCAGAATTGTGATGTCATCACTTATTATTTAAAGGGCCTCTGTTCAGTATGCTTTGCCTTTGCATTGTCTCAGACCTGTTTGTGAGAGTTCCTGTGTATTACCTGGCTGTCTGATGTCCTTCCTGGTTCCTGATCCCTGGCTTGTTCCTGATTCCGGCTCGTCTGACTACTCGCTTTGGCTCCTGATTTGGCTTGTCTGACTATTCACTTTGGCTCCTGACTGGGCTTTTCTGACTAGGCCCAGCATATCACGCAGCTCCGTCTTGGTGGCGGCTCGGTGCTCTCCTCTCACAGCCTTTTCCATGGTTGCGGTGATGACATCATCGCCGTGTGCTGCTTCTAGCCTCTGATGCCGCTCACCTGTTTGCTGTCCTTGGTGCAAACCTGCGCCTATGTAAGTACCACTCACTTTATTCACCTTGCCCACGTATAGGTGTTACTTTGTGTGCTCCTGGTGCTTATTTTCTGCTTGAACTCCTGATTTCATTATGGTTGCTTAACTCTTCCTGTCTCAGACCACTCTATTGATTAACCCCTGAACTACTGATTACCTTATTGTTGCTGAACTCTGCCTGTCTCAGACCATTCTACTGATTAACCCCTGAACTGCTGGTACTCTGGATTGCTTTGTTGTTGCCTAACTCTGCTTGCCTGACTATTCTCCAGTTCTCCCCTGTAGTGCCGTGAAGGGTGACCCTCTCTACTGTGAGTACTGCTTACCTTATTTATTTATTTGTTCTCTTGTTCTGGGATATTTTGTTATCCTTCCACTTGATGCCGGGATAAGAAGACTTGTGGCCAAGTTTGGTCTGATAGGGAAACAGTGGTGTCACTGGGGTTGGTGTCACCCGGTGTGGTAAGTTATGGTGTCACCCCCCATCCCCCAGAATGCACACACACACAAACACAAAAACACAGGCACACACATACAAACACTCAGACACACTTAAAAACACACTCAGATGCACACACAAACACTCAGAAACACACACAAAAACACTCAGACACACACAAAAACACTCAGGCACACACACAAAAACACTCAGGCACACACACAGAAACACTGAGACACACACAAAAACACTCAGACACACACACACAAAAACTCAGACACACACAAAAACTCAGACACACACATACAAAATATGTAAAGTGCACTGCATTAATTATAAAGCTCATGCCTAGAGCTGCTCCCTGGCTCAGCAGAGCATCAAATGAAAGATAAACAGAGCACTCTAAAAATAAATCACTAAAGAAAAGGTTTAGGCGCGCAAACTATGAGAATTCTGCTCTCTGACTCTGTTCCAAGTCTGTCAGTGCACAGCCCTGGGCCGCGTGCCTACTGCTTCTTATGGCCAATCACCTCTGCACTCTGCCCACCCCCAGATCCCCGCCCACCCTCCCCTCCTACCTCTTCAGTGTGCACTTAGTGTACCGTAACCGTACTGGTCTGGTGGGCATTATATGTAGCTCCTTCACTTTAGAGACAGTGTCAGACAGTCATGCGGTCAGGTGCCAGGCATCCCCCTCATGATTTCCCGGTTCCCATTTAGAGAGACAGCACAGCAGTGAGTGACTCCACTGCTCCATACGTCACTGAGCAGTGAGCACAGATAGGCAGGCAGGTTTAGGCTAGCAGCACAACTTTCGCAAGCCCCACGGCACACCCATAACATTAATAGTGAAATTGGGCAGGGGAGGAGCAAAGTACAAACAAGCAAAAAAGCAGCCGGGAAAACTATTTGTGGAATTTGCAGTGCTGGCTCAAGGGGCAAAAAAATTAAATGTCTACAACTTCCCCAGTCCCACTAATGTTCACAAATGCTGGCCCCTCTAATAAAAAAAAATCTATCATCTCTACATTGTATTTCTTTGAAAAAACATTTTGGTGGTGTCACCCTCTGGAGGGTGTCCCCTGGGTGTGACCCGAACCCCCTAGTGACGCCACTGTAGGGAAATATCCCACGAGCATTACACAGCAAGTGCTGCTATTTCCTAAAAGTATAAAGATATCTAGTTCATAGGATAGCCTTATATCTTGTCCCAGGCATTTTTAAAGTCTCCACATTACTTTTTGTCATTACTACCCCTTGAGGAAGTTTATTCCATAAATCAATCACTCTTTCTGTAAATAAGTGCTTCCTCAAATTACTCTTGAATCTACTACCCTTTAAGTAATGGACACTGCACAAATTAAGTTAAAAAAAGAAATAAAAGTTAAAATACTATTTAATTTATGAATAATACATATTGCAATGATTTATATTAAAGGGACAGTCTACACCAGAATTTGTATGGTTCTAAAAGATAGATAATCCCTATATTACATAACACAGTTATATAAATACACTTTTTATCTCTGTTACTATCGTGTATCTAAGCCTCTGCAAACTGCCCCCTTATTTCAGTTCTTTTGACAGACATGCATTTTAGCCAATCAGTGCTGGCTCACTGGAACTTCACGTGCGTGAGCACAGTGTTATCTATATGACACACATTAACTTCCTCTAGTGGTGAAAAACTGTCAAAATTCCCTGAGAGAAGAGGCAGCCTTCAAGGGCTTAGAAATTAGCATATAACCTTCCTAGGTATAGCTTTCAACTAAGAATACCAAGAGAAGAACACAAAATTAGTGATAAAAGTAAATTGGAAAATTGTTTAAAATTGCATGCCCTATCTGAATCATTAAAGTTTATTTTGGACTATACTGTCCATTTAAGTATAATCCAGTGATTAGTTGTTGTTTTTTATTACAACAATGAAACAGACTGTTTAATATCCCTTTAATAATGAGAGTCCTAACGGAAATGAGTTCAAGTCAAAGTCTTAAATGGTGATATAAATGGATAATTCCCATAAGAATAAGATCTATTAAAGTGATGGTAAAGTGTTCTTATACATTATGCATATTCTTAAATTAAATCATTAAAGTGGGTGACACATTCCTAGTTCACCTCTCAAAATGTTCTAATTTGGTCATAAACTTACTTTGAGTTTCCCTTCTTCATAAAACCACCGGCTGCCTCCCTGCTGAATCGTTTTTGTTTCCATACATTGACAAGCGGGTATTACAATCAATAGTGAGCACATCACCCTATGGATTTCTATAGTAGCACGCTCTCTCACTGCTGCATGCTGATGATCAGATCAGAATCCTGATGTCAGAATAATGTTCCTGTCTGTTGTTAGAATCAGCAAGCAGATGGCGCTCTCACTATTGGTTTTACCACCTTCCTGCCAATGTATCTGTGTTCATTAAACACCTGACTCACACCTAATAGGATGTAAGACTCCTGAGCCTACCTAGATATGCTTTTCAACAAAGGATTCCAAGAGAATGAAGCAATTTAGATAATAGAAACAAACTGGAAAGTTGTTTCAAATCACATGTTCTGTGTGAATCATGAAAGAAAAATGTTGGGTTTCCTGTCCCTTAAAGGAACCCTAACAGACTAGACAAAATAATTTGCTTTAATGCTGCAGAGACTGTTGACACAGGGATAAGCTAGTGATGTCCACAGTGTGTACCTATCGTTCTTATAATTTAAAAAAACACAATTGTCAGAATTAAATGATAGGAAAAGTTGGCAAAAAATAAATAAATCATTTTTTTGTTACAATGCATAATTAAACAGTTTATATTACAGCTTTGAAATATTTCATGTGTCTTTAAACCTTCATAATTTGGAGTGATATTATAAAGCTGAGAGAATCAAGCCGCTATTCACTATATAACAAATACTCATTGGTTGTACTGGCTTGTACACTGCCTGGTACTTTTGAACACTCAACTTGAGGGCTTGATAATGCTCCTGGGAGATTATTAGGGTATTGAGATTAATCAAGGATTACTTGTATTAATCCTTAGGTGTGTATTTATAACATCCAGCACTTGCTGTAATATGAATGCGTGAGCGTTCTTATACCTGACATTTATGGTTATTATTTTTATTTTCTATGAATGTTATTTCTCCTGATAAAACCTTTGAAAATAATTTTGAACCTTATAACGTGGGCTATAATAAAAATTTTCATTAAAGAATCCATAAAAACTGTTATTAGAAGCTATGTAGTCTAGGTCCATGTTTCAACAAAACATGTGAATATGTAATCTGGTACAATAAGGATTAATTAATTTAAATTTAATGAAAAACACACACTGATGCACTGTGACACTGCAGGAACATCAATTGTATCTCTTTTCATTGTAGGTAAGTATTAATTGTACTGTAAGGGATTAAATGCCATACACTCCTCTGTGGGAAACTTAACCAGTAACTTTAACTATATACATAATCAACATTTAATATAAACCTTATAATTTCTAATGTAGAAATAAACACACTACAACTTCTTGTGGTTTTAAATCCAGCAGGTCATGTTTATTGTGGCAACACAAGAAACACAATGAAACAGCACAAATAGACCCGGGGGTAGTCATACTGGTAATAGCTAATATTAACCCCAGGGACGTGCTGAAACTCAATGTTCAGCCGAAGACATCTCAAGACCAGAAGCCTTAAATAGCTTATCACTGGTGGTGACAATGAAGATAGCATATTGATGGCGAAAACAACACTCATGTTGTCCATCCAGTAGACCACTGATCTGTCCCTCAGCCCGTCTCTCCATATCCCTAAGGCAGGTGAGTCCTCTTTCTTTCAGTTCATTGGGCCAAGGCTCTGCACTCCACTTCCCGTTCAGGTATGCCGCATTCCGATAGAACCCTCGGCTTCCATGAATAGATGAATGGACTGATTAGACGTTGCTGGTTTGCGCCAAATGCAAATGCAATTGAAGTCCCTAAGAAACTGATCCCAGACCTGGAGATCCTACCTCATCTCGATATTGACTGGAATCCTAACGTTCCATCCTTTTGAGGAAAATTCTCCCCATTGGGATAACTCGCCCTGCAAATTTCAGTAGGCCCGGTAGAGATTGTAACACTTTGAGAGAACTGTAATCAGAAGAAGCAATTCTTCTAACCTCTGCTAGCATCTTTTGAATTTTATTCGGTGGGAGTCTACATTCTTCCACTACGGAGTCAATTTCAATCCCAAGGAACGTAAGGCAGGTGCATGGACCCTCAGTTTTTTCTTCGGCCAGCGGGACCCCCATTTTTTTAATCAAGAGCCTTATGGTGTGTAATAGCAACTCGCATTCCCTGGAACTCGGTCTTCCTACTAGTATGAAATCATCCAGGTAATGAGCAATCCACTCCTCCACCACCATTTTCGGCCACAGCCCAATGTAAAAATGTTCTAATGTGCAGTGTGAGCTAGGTGCTATATATGCTGGGCTCTGCTTGTGCTAGGTACTGGGTGTGTTGGGTACTGTAGGTGCTGCGTGTGCTAAGTGCTGCGTGTGCTAGGACTATGTATGCTAGGCGCTGCGTGTGCTAGGTTCTATGTGTGCTAGGTGCCGCATGTGCTAGGTACTATATGTGCTAGGTACTATGTGTGTGCTAGGTGCCGCGTGTGCTAGGTGCCGCGTGTGCTAGGTGCTGCTGGTGCTAGGTGCCGCGTGTGCTAGGTGCCGCGTGTGCTAGGTGCTGCGGGTGTTAGGTACTGCGTGTACTAGGTGCTGCGTGTGCTAGGTACTATGTGTGCTAGGTGCTACGTGTGCTAAGTACTATGTGTGCTAGGTGCTGCATGTGCTAGGTTCTATGTGTGCTAGGTGCCGCATGTGCTAGGTACTATGTGTGCTAGGTGCCGCGTGTGCTAGGTACTATGTGTGCTAGGTGCCGCGTGTGCTAGGTACTATGTGTGCTAGGTGCCGCATGTGCTAGGTACTATGTGTGCTAGGTGCTGCGGGTGCTAGGTACTGCGTGTACTAGGTACTATGTGTGCTAGGTGCTGCGTGTGCTAGGTGCCGCGTGTGCTAGGTACCATGTGTGCTAGGTGCTGCGGGTGCTAGGTACTGCGTGTACTAGGTACTATGAGTGCTAGGTACTATGTGTGCTAGGTGCTGTGTGTGCTAGGTGCTGCGTGTGCTAGGTACTATGTTTGCTTGGTTGCTGCGTGCGCTAGGTACTATGTGTGCTAGGTGCTGCGTGGGCTAGGTACTATGTGTGCTAGGTGCTGTGTGTGCTAGGTGCAGCGTGTGCTAGGTACTATGTGTGCTAGGTGCTGCGCGGGCTAGGCACTATGTGTGCTAGGTACTATGTGTGCTAGGTACTATGTGTGCTAGGGGCTCCGTGTGCTAGGTACTATGTGTGCTAGGTACTATGTGTGCTAGGGGCTGCGTGTGCTAGGTACTATGTGTGCTAGGTGCTGCGTGTGCTAGGTACTATGTGTGCTAGGTGCTGTGTGTGCTAGGTTCTATGTGTGCTAGGTGCTACGTGTGCTAGGTACTATGTGTGCTAGGAGCTGCGTGTGCTAGGTACTATGTGTGCTAGGTGCTGCATGTGCTAGGTACTATGTGTGCTAGGTGCTGCGTGTGCTAGGTACTATGTGTGCTAGGAGCTGCGTGTGCTAGGTACTATGTGTGCTAGGTGCTGCGTGTGCTAGGTACTATGTGTGCTAGGTGCTGCGTGTGCTAGTACCATGTGTGCTAGGTGCTGCGTGTGCTAGTACCATGTGTGCTAGGTGCTGCGTGTGCTAGTACCATGTGTGCTAGGTGCTGCGTGTGCTAGTACCATGTGTGCTAGGTGCTGCGTGTGCTAGGTACCATGTGTGCTAGGTACCATGTGTGCTAGGTGCTGCGTGTGCTAGTACCATGTGTGCTAGGTGCTGCGTGTGCTAGGTACCATGTGTGCTAGGTACCATGTGTGCTAGGTGCTGCGTGTGCTAGGTACTATGTGTGCTAGGTGCCATGTGTGCTAGGTACCATGTGTGCTAGGTGCCGCGTGTGCTAGGTACCATGTGTGCTAGGTGCCGCGTGGGCTAGGTACCATGTGTGCTAGGTGCCGCGTGGGCTAGGTACCCTGTGTGCTAGGTGCCGCGTGGGCTAGGTACCATGTGTGCTAGGTGCCGCGTAGGCTAGGTACCATGTGTGCTAGGTGCCGCGTGGGCTAGGTACCATGTGTGCTAGGTGCCGCGTGGGCTAGGTACTATGTGTGCTAGGTGCCGCGTGGGCTAGGTACTATGTGTGCTAGGTGCCGCGTGGGCTAGGTACTATGTGTGCTAGGTGCCGCGTGGGCTAGGTACTATGTGTGCTAGGTGCCGCGTGGGCTAGGTACTATGTGTGCTAGGTGCCGCGTGGGCTAGGTACTATGTGTGCTAGGTGCCGCGTGGGCTAGGTACTATGTGTGCTAGGTGCAGCGGGTGCTAGGTACTATGTGTGCTAGGTGCTGCGGGTGCTAGGTACTATGTGTGCTAGGTGCTGCGGCGTGGGCTAGGTGCTGCTGCCTGGGCTAGGTGTTGAGTGCCCTGGGTACTGCGTGTGCCAGGTGCTGCGTGTGCCAGGTACTAGGTGCGTTTGGTGCTGTATGTACTAGGCGCTGCGTGTGCGAGGTCCTGTGTGTAGTTCCTAAGCAGTCATCTCCTACAACTAACCCTGACATTATCTAATAGTCTTGCCTCTTCTTTAAAATAATCACCCACCCCTTTTGTCGTCTAGTATGTGTGCAGAATCTGCTCCTCAATTTATGCGATCGATCTTATTTATATATTGTAAAGCAACTTATACAAACTTTGCTCTTTGGAGTACTAAATTTAAATTTATTCTACACGCCTCATCCCCCACTCCCCCCCCCCCATAGCTAGAGCCCACGTCAGGGTTCAACCTAGGTGAATTACTTTCACCTCAATTCCTTGCAATCTACTTATAACTTACGATGTATCAGTGTTTTGATGGCTATTGCAACCGGACCTGCGTGTCCGAACCTTTTCTTTGTATATGTTTGAACAGGGGTCCTGCGTGTCCCCAAGTGTTACCTTTCATTCTAAAACTGGAAAAAAATTCATTTTAAAAAAAAAAAAATGTTCTAATGGCCTCAAAATAAGTGCAGGAGATTGAACATCCCATCGGGAGACAACGATCAACATAGTAGGATCCAATGAAAAAACAACCCATGAGGTAAAAGGAAGTTGGGTGAATCTGCAACAGTCATAAAGCTGATTCCCCATTCAGCTTTGCCAGTAGAGGGCCTCGTCCTGCCCTCCACACCGCCATGAGTGCATCTTCAAAGGATTGGTAATGCACTGTGCTCAGCTCTGCCGGGAATGGCATCATTAACCGACTTACCCTTGGGGAAGGAGAGGTGTTGTATCATCCAAAATTTTCCCTGATCCTTTTTGGGCACCACTCCCAATGGGGAAATAACCAACCCCGGAATTGGTTTCTCCCTAAAAGGGCCTGCCATGTGACCCAGCAAAACTTCCTTACCCAACTTTTCTTTCAATGCTTACAAAAATGCAACAATGTTGCACCACAAGAAAAAAGTAACCCTTACTCTGTATTTAGTAATGCGAGAACTTATATAAAAATTCATACAAACCAAATAACTTTATTAAAGACGTAACTAAAAGAACCAGTCAAAAAGCATACACTCGCACACACACACACACATGTTAAAAATAGCTTAAACCAAGGATAATGCTAAGATACAATAATATTTGCAATAATCTACGCTAAGTATTTGAATCTAGTGTCAGTGAAAACAGTATCGCTAGTACCTAGTGACTTGAGGTGAAATGCTAACTAATCCCCAAGAAATATACAGGTAAATTAGAGCACACAAAAAACACTGCCTGATAGCTGAGCTGATTAAAGTTCCTTCTATAGCGGGAACTTGTTTATTTTTACACTGACTGAAATGCTGCAATCAATTAACGTATAGCGGAGATTCGATTATGGTGATAAGCACATCTTGGTAAGCAACTTAAAAACTGGGAACTATGTCCACTGTGAAAGAATGCCCCTAACACGCGTTTCATTTAAACGCTTCCTCAGAGAGGTTAGGGCTGGGGCACTCTTTCACTGGTTCTTTCAGTTACGTCTTTAATAAAGTTATTTGGTTTGTATGAATTTGTATATAAGTTCTCACATTACTATATACAGAGTGAGGCTTACTTTTTTCTTGTGGTGCAACATTGTTGCATTTTTGGTAAATATTATTACAATTAGCCTTTTTTTCTCTGCTGTTTAGCAAGCTATATAATAAATATATATTTACCTTAATAGAGCTGCTTGACCAGAATATATAAAACTTATATTTTTTCCTTTAACCCCTTGTTAATATTCTCTATCAATGCATCAGGGAACTGATACGCAGATTGTAAATTCCTACGCATTCTGGAGCCTGCAACCTTATCTTTTACAGGAATGATAAAACCCTCATGAAGGTCTTCCCACAGCAAGACCGCCGCCTCCCTGTCTGGGTACAAGGCAAGCCACGGTTTATTTGCGGCCACCTTCAGTGGTGTGTCTGCCCTTACCTGGAGCAGTGCCTCTAGATCCTGTCCTGTTTTTGAGTCTTCTTAGTGCAGTCAGTGGCTGGGTGAGGCCCCCCACAGCTGTGGCATGTGTGCAGAAAGGTACAAGACATTCCCAAGGTGTATTGCCTGTCCTGGAATTTACAGCACACTTCAGTTGCGTGCCTCCTGAACCTGGCCGATGGACGTACCTGTGTGTTACCAACAGGAGGTGCCAAAGTCCCGGGGACCTGTTCTGGACCCAGCCAGGCCCAGAGCTGCATCTCCACACAACTGAAATTCAAGAGGGGGTTACTCACATTTTTCTCCTAAAGGCCACGCCATAGTCACGCCAAGCTCCTTTATGGTAGCTCTCCTCTATGATCTCCATATTATCCATATATTTCAGTGTGGCTAAATTTTGGTCGGGTCTCTTTTGCAGATAGCAAGATGAGAATACCCGAAAGCATTTCCTCCACAAATGGAATGAATCTGAGTGTTGGAAATTCTTGGGCCCTGTTCCATATTCCACCATCTCCTTTTGCCTATAGGCTTCCACAGAGAGCTAAAAAATATTTACATATTTCCCCTCCTGAATCCGTCTCACTGTCTTAGTTTTTAAGTGTTCGTGGAGATCATTGATGGACCATGAGTGAGTATCTCCATGGAGCATAACCTTGCGGTTGGCAGGCCCACGTATATCAGTAAGGCTGGCCCGGGGTTAAAGTGCCTTCGTTGACATGTCTGAGATAACAGGCTCAGATGACCGTTGTAGCCCTGTACATGATGCTTCCTTATCTGTACATTTGTTTCTGCCCTTTAGCCTCTAAACCCCGAGATTTACCATTTTCAGACCCTGAGTCATCAGATGATGATGTGAAGCCCTGCTGAAACTGTGGATTTACTTGCCTGGGTGGCCATTCTTGGTGGTAAAATTGTACCAGCCAATGTCAATGGACGCTCATCCTCTGACAACATGGAATCTGCACCATTTTCGAAGCCCCTCTCCTGGCCTCTTCCTGAGTCCCCAGTGGTTGCCATATCACTATCCTGTAAAACAGAATGCAAGAGGGGAGTACCATGTGGGGGAAATTCAGTTCTCCTCCTCCCTCTGCTCGTACGCTGCTCACCCACCCTTTCATGCATTCTAGGCACACATGGGCGCTTCTGCTGCCCCACTCTCGAACTCACACCATGCTCCTCATCAGAAAAATCTTCAATTTTATTGCTGAAATGTTTTAGGGGCCTGGTGGGAAGACTTCCTATGGCTCCTAGTATGTGCGATCTTAAAATCTAAGCTATGAAATTGAGATCTGGTTACTATTTTGCCAATGCTAGTCTGCCCCACGTTAACCTGATTATGCATTGAATCCTTGGATGAGCCCTCCCCAGCTTCTACATCCACCTCATTCATAGTGGAACCCATCCTAGTGTGATCCGACTCCCCATCATCATCCATCTCTGTCACCCTTGGGCAGTGTAATGCATCCGCTCCCTTATTGCGGCCTTTATTTCCCTTTGCCACTGATCGCACCC